>NW_023309793.1:0-7212 GCF_011077185.1 Oxyura jamaicensis
TTCCTTTCCTTTCCTTTCCTTTCCTTTCCTTTCCTTTCCTTTCCTTTCTTTTCCCTCTTTCCTCCCCTGCCCCTGCCCCTCCCTTTCCCCTTCCCCTGTTGACAGAAACCTTCTAAGAAACATTTCGAACTTGTTTTCCAGCTTTGGCCAAAATAAGTTTCCCTCTCACATCCTATGTGTGTCACATTGCACATACTAAGGTAAAAATGATTCCAAGTTTGAGGTTTGATCCCTGATAGGATTTGGCTCTGTCCAGACCCTTTCAGTTCTCCAGCCACTTACTATTTCTTGAGTTGAGGCAGAGTCAGACTGATGGCTGACATGAAGAGAAGGCAGAACTGGAGAGCAGAGGCAGAACTATCTACTAAGACATGGGAGTCCAGGTGGCAACATGTGACTGCAGACTGCACTGCTTTTGCTACATACAGGATGTACAAAGTCAGGCAATGAAGACAGAAACAAAGGTGAGGGAAGGGTGCTGTAACCTTTCGCAAGCAGCATGCTGCAGTGCACCTACACCTGTCATGTTCAGCTCTACACACACACACACTTACACTGAAAAAACAGGAAAGCAAAACTCTCCCATCTTCATAACTGCCAAGAAAAACTCACAGATAGGATCTGACCATGTCTGAGTAAGATATACCCATAGAGGTCAGCAGCCATCATGCTTGGAAAGGTAAACTACTACTCTTAGTCCAGCAAAATGATGCCTTACATTAAATATGATTATTTAAACATCATGATAGTCAGTGGGATCATTATTCATTTGACAAAGATGGAGAGTCAGAGAATGGCACAGTTTACTGTGCTGTTAATTGGTGACTTTTGGGAGATGCTGCATCTTAGGTTTCTCCCCCTAATCAAAAAGGAGCCAAAGTCAAGATCCCTTGGGCACAGTCTGTGAAAGCTGAGCTGATGGGATCATAGAGAGTACATATCACACTCTAAATCTCTATAAAATCTGCTATAAGCTGCTCTTGTTTAGGTGAATGTTTGGGATTTATTTCAATAGGGGGAGTTTGGAAGAACACCACATCCTCTTTTCTAGTTGGTTTTTGGAACACCAACAGGAATGATCTAAGTTGTGTGGCAAATGAAAGACATAATCTGGCTACCAGCTACCAAGGCTGAACCTGGCTGAATGTGACTTCCACTGTGCCTTCAGGTTCATGGATAGAGTGGATTAAAGCATCATAAGAAACTGCAAGCTGGTCTGTCTCAGGTCAAGGAAGAAATCAGCAATGAGCTGTGGAAGGTTATGCTTTCTGGGGCATGTAATTGAAGATCACATGGCAAGAAACTGTTGCAATCATTTCTGGAATATGTCCCTTAATTTGGCTTTTTACATGCTTTATGAAGGATAAAGTTTAGGGTTTAGATAATAAAACGCTGCTTTATGAATGAATAGTTGTAAGAGAAGGGGTCAGGAGAACATACTAAAGCAGGGGGCAGAGGAAAATAGCTTTTATTTGCTACTTCTAACATCCTTTCACTTAAGTATAGTGGATGCAATTCCCATATTCATGATTTCTTACATTAACTTCCTTTCTCTTCATTTTCATTCTGAATACCATCACATTTTCAGCAGCAGAAAAGTGAGCTGGCAGCAATTCTCAGATCATTTTTTTGAGCTTTTGTAAAAGAAAGCGAGAACTGAAAATATCCAGAAAGTCACAAACTACCGCCAAAAAGACATTTGGGAAGGGGTGAGGCTGTTTAAACGTACATTCTTCCCACTCTGGGCCAGCTGTGTTTCTCTTCTTCTCTCATACCCATCTTGTAAGCAGATGGAGTATTTTAAGTGTTAATATAATGGAAAATAAGCCAAACTGGATTCTTAGAACAGCTCCTAATTTAGTGCAGTTTAGCTTAAAGCAGCTTGGCTCTGCTAAATAACTGCTGAGTAGCATAGCCAGACTAGGTGAGGAAAAAACTAATTTGGCTTTTTTACACTTCCAGGGTATTTTGGTGATGAATACTGAAGGTAGAGCTGGGACAGAAAAAAAAAAAAAGAAGAAAAAAAAAAGATAGTGAGTATCTTCACCTGTGTCTTGTATTTTAGCTTTAAATACTTGCTAATGGAAGTTACACAGAAGATGCACTGGATGAAAACAAATCCAAAACAAAACAACAAACAAACAACAACAAAAAGACAAAAGGGGGATACACTTAGACTTACAAGTCCACTGATGAGTTCTTTAATATCTTTCTCCCACTCTTTGCATGGATGAAGATACAAATAATGAAGATTTGCTGAGATCAATGCTTCACCCTCTTCCTGAAGACAAGTAAAGTGCCACGTGGTCATGGTTCTGTTCTCATTGTATGGTGTGGTAGAGGGCTTTTGTGCCTGGATTGGTACACTTCCATGACAGAAATCTGAGATGGTGATAAGCAGAAACCTGTCAGTGACCCCGATGGGACTTATACCTTGTCATCAGGCTCACATAAATATTCCCTGAGCCACAAAAGGAAAATTCTCCCCTCTGTCAATCTGTCTGTATTTGATGATAAGGACACTGGGAGTTGTGCTGGGGCATTCACACTGGCAGGTGAGCCAGACAAAAGCACAGCAATGTTTGTCCAAGAGCATCCATTTGAGCACTAATTAGGCACAGTACCCTGATTCCCTGCTCATTCAGCTGTAAATCAGAAGTAATTTCATTTTAAACATTACCCAATGAGACAGAAGATAGTTTAGGAATGTTTATGTATTTGTTGCTAATCCCATGAAAAAAACAACACACAAGTCAAACCATGTCAGCCCTGCACAGTTCTGCTCCAGACACCTGATGGGCTCCAGGCACTATATAGATCACTTGAAAAGTAAAGCAGTGTCAATACATCTGAACTAAATACAATAAATATAAAGAAAACACTGCCAAAGGTATTAGGGACTTAAAGAGACTTAAATATGAGATCCCAGGTCTGGAAGTACTGCTTCCCTACCATGATTTAAGCACTGCATTCTAAAAAGTATAAAGACGTACTTGCAATCTCCTGGACACTGAATTCTTTATTTATTTTTTTGAAAGGACACTTTTGAGTGCAATGTGATGCTGTCAGGTCTTTCTAATCCTTTCAGGACTCCTGAAAGGAGTGAGGTTATCTGCTCTTCAAGTGCAGAGCTAAGAACACAGCAGACATGGCTGTGCAATGCTGGTGACAGAAGGAGACTTGTGGCTGTAGCCTTGAGTGTGGAAATTCCTCAGTGTCCCATGTTTGGCACCATTTTTTCTAAATCACGAGTTTTCCATGTTCATCTTAATTGAAAAGGCAATTGGCAATTGAGGCTCAAACAGCTTGGTTGGGGTCTTAGGTGCCTCACACAGGATGCTCCTGCGTAACACTGCCTCAGGTAAAACTGCTGTCCCCAAAAATCACCCTGCACTGAGGCAATGCCCAAAGGGGCGGCGGAGGGATTTAAGGATTTCTGTGGCTTCACTTGTCGCAGCAACTTGAAGGACTCCTCCAACACAAATGATTCTATGATCCTCCACAACCTACTGCTCCAACATCACCTAATCCTCCTCCAGTTCAAAAGCCTCTTCCCCCGTGCACCAACTCAGGATAGCTTCCTGACACAGCTGGTTAGTGAGCCTACCAGGGGTGGCGCCCCGCTAGACCTTCTCTTCACAAACAGAGAAGGACTGGTGGAGGATGTGATTGTCGGGAGCTGTCTTGGGCAGAGTGACCATGAAATGGTGGAGTTCTCTATTCTTGGCAAGGCCAGGAAGGGGACCAGTAAAACCACTGTATTGGACTTTTGGAGGGCTGACTTTGTGCTGCTGACACTGGTTGGTAGAGTCCCTTGGGAGGCAGTTCTGAAAGGCAGAGGAGTCCAGGAAGGCTGGGCACTCTTCAAGAGGGAAATCTTAATGGCGCAGGAACGGTCTGTCCCCACGTGCCCAAAGACGAGCTGGCGGGGAAGAAGACCAGCCTGGCTGAACAGAGAATTGTGTCTTGAGCTTAGAAGAAAAAGAGAGGGTTTATAATCTTTGGAAAAGTGGGCAGGCCACTAGGGAGGACTATAAGGATATCGCGAGGCTGTGCAGGGACAAAATTAGAAAAGCCAAAGCTCATCTGGAGCTCAATCTGGCTACTGCTGTTAAAGATAACAAAAAATGTTTTTATAAATACATCAACACGAAAAGGAGGACTAAGGAGAATCTCCATCCTTTACTGGATGCGGGGGGAAACTTAGTTACAAGAGATGAGGAAAAGGTGGAGGTGCTCAATGCCTTCTTCGCCTCAGTCTTTAGCGGCAATACCGGTTGTTCTCTGGATACCCAGTACCCTGAACTGGTGGAAGGGGATGGGGAGAGAGATGTGGCCCTCACTATCCATGAAGAAATGGTTGGTGACCTGGTACGGCACTTGGATGTGCACAAGTTGATGGGGCCGGATTGGATCCACCCAAGGGTACTGAGAGAACTGGCAGAGGTGCTGGCCAAGCCGCTTACCATCATTTATCAACAGTCCTGGCTATCGGGGGAGGTCCCAGTTGAGTGGCAGCTAGCAAATGTGACACCCATCTACAAGAAGGGCCGGAGGACTGACCCGGGAAGCTACAGGCCTGTCAGTTTGACCTCAGTGCCAGGGAAGCTCATGGAGCAGATTATCTTGAGAGTCATCACGCAGCACTTGCAGGGCAAGCAGGTGATCAGGCCCAGTCAGCATGGGTTTATGAAGGGCAGGTCCTGCTTGACGAACCTGATCTCCTTCTATGACAAAGTGACGCGCTGGGTGGATGAGGGAAAGGCTGTGGATGTGGTCTACCTTGACTTCAGCAAGGCTTTTGACACCATTTCCCACAGCATTCTCCTCAAGAAACTGGCTGCTCTTGGCTTGGACTGGCGCACGCTTCGTTGGGTTAGAAACTGGCTGGATAGCCGGGCCCAAAGAGTCGTGGTAAATGGAGTCAAATCCAGTTGGAGGCCGGTCACTAGTGGCGTTCCCCAGGGCTCGGTGCTGGGGCCGGTCCTCTTCAATATCTTCATTAATGATCTGGATGAGGGCATTGAGTGCACCCTCAGTAAGTTTGCAGATGACACCAAGTTAGGTACGTGTGTCGATCTGCTCGAGGGTAGGAAGGCTCTGCAGGAGGATCTGGATAGGCTGGACCGATGGGCCGAGGTCAACTGCATGAAGTTCAACAAGGCCAAGTGCCGGGTCCTGCACCTGGGGTGCAATAACCCCAAACAGAGCTACAGGCTGGGAGATGAGTGGTTGGAGAGCTGCCAGGCAGAGAAGGACCTGGGAGTGATGGTTGATAGTCAGCTGAATATGAGCCAACAGTGTGCTCAGGTAGCCAAGAAGGCCAACAGCATCCTGGCCTGTATAAGAAACAGTGTGACCAGCAGGGCTAGGGAGGTGATCGTCCCCCTGTACTCGGCTCTGGTGAGGCCGCACCTCGAGTACTGTGTTCAGTTTTGGGCCCCTCGCTACAAGAAGGACATGGAGGTGCTCGAGCGAGTCCAGAGAAGGGCTACGAAGCTGGTGAGGGGCCTGGAGAACAAGTCTTACGAGGAGCGGCTGAAGGAGCTGGGCTTATTCAGCCTGGAGAAGAGGAGGCTCAGGGGTGACCTTATCGCTCTCTACAGGTACCTGAAGGGAGGCTGTAGCGAGGTGGGGGTTGGTCTGTTCTCCCACGTGCCTGGTGACAGGACGAGGGGGAATGGGCTTAAGTTGTGCCAGGGGAGTTTTAGGTGGGATGTTAGGAAGAACTTGTTTACCGAAAGGGTTGTTAGACATTGGAACGGGCTGCCCAGGGAAGTGGTGGAGTCACCATCCCTGGAGGTCTTTAAAAAACGTTTAGATGTAGAGCTTAGGGATATGGTTTAGTGGGGACTGTTAGTGTTAGGTCAGAGGTTGGACTTGATGATCTTGAGGTCTCTTCCAACTTAGAAATTCTGTGATTCTGTGATTCTGTAACTCCTCTTACTTCTCCACCGTCTTCACCACATCGAACGATGCCTCCTCCTCCACCACATCCTCGTCCTCGACAGCCTCCTCCTCTTCCACTGCCTCTTCCTCCTCTACCACCTCCTCCTGTTTCAAGGACTCCTCCATCTCCATTGCTGCTTCCTCCTCCTCAACTGCCTCCTCCTCTGTACAGGGTCTGGCTGGGATGTTACCTTTCCCTGCAGCAGCCCATACAGTGCTGCGCTCAGCACTTGTAGCTAGAACAGCAGTGGTATCACACTGGTGTTGTGTCTGCTGCTGAGAAGTGCTGGCACAGCATCAGGACTTTCTGTAACCCTCCTAGGGGGTGGGCAAAAAAGTGAGAAAGAAACATCACCAGGACCTAAATCAACCAAAGGGATATTCCATACAATATGATGTCACACTCAGCAATAAAAGGCAGAGAAAGGAAGAAGAGGGGAGGGGTGGGATCTCATTGCGAAAACGTCTGTCCTCCTCCCGAACACCGGCTACGTGCGTTGAGGCCCTGCTTCAAGGACGTGGTCAAGCATCGCTCATTTGTGCAAGTAGAGAGTAATTTCTTTCCTCTGCACTACCCCATAGCCTTTATTGTTTTGTTTTGTTATTCCCTTTCCCCCTCCCTCTTCCCCTTTTCATTTTCTCCCTTTAGTTGAATGGTTTACTTCCTAATAACATTTCCTTAACAATATTTTTTCTCTTTAATTAAATTATCCTTATCTCAATCTGTGAGATGTCCATTCCTTTATTTCTTTCCCTCCTCATCTGAGGAGGAGGAATGAGAGAGGTTGTGGTGATCAGCTGCCTAGCACGGTAAAACCACCACATCATCCTTGTCAGAAACTTGCTGGCCAAATGGCTGTGCGTGCCCCTGGCTAGGGCATGGTGGAAGCAATGATCGTGAGGCTAGTGATATGAGGAGCAGTTGTTAGGGATGAGGTGTTCAAAGGTGGTTTCTGTGGGCGGATCTGGTCGTGAGCGCTGCTCACCGCTCATGGTTGTAGTGTCATTTGTCACCCACCAGGACCATGTCTCCGTGGCCCTTTAAGGCAGCAGCTGGTGGTTCGCAGCATCATCATGACCCTCTGTGATGCATTGCGTGTGCCCTGATTGGCCGGCTTTCAATTGTTAGCTGCTTTGCAAGTGGCTTGTCATCAAGAGTGGGTGTGTCTTCTCGCTATATAAGGGCCAAAGCGCGTCAGTGGGAGGCAGATTTTGTAGTAGGGGAGATGGCAGATGGTAGTGCAACTGTCAGGGTCAGAGGCT
>NW_023309794.1:0-3830 GCF_011077185.1 Oxyura jamaicensis
TTTTTTTTTTTTAATCTTCCTTTTTTCTTGTTCCCTATTTCAATCCCCCCTTTTCTCTTTTGCATCTACATCTACTCATTCATTGTAAAGCAGCAAAGTAAGCATGTGAACATTATACACACAAATATTCCCAACAACACAAAAACAATCACCATGACAAAAATATGCTTTAACCACTGCAGGTTAGGTAACCAGGATGTTATTTTGGTCCAAATTTCTTCAAAACTCCATGAAAGATCATCCTTAGCAACTACATGCAATATTTTAGTCTGTTTCCATATCTCCTCCAGGTCAGTGGAAACTCTTCCACTCTGATCCACGTACACACAAAAACTGGTATTGATAATAGTGCATACCCCTCCCCGTGCGGCCAGCAATAAATCTAAGGCCATTCTGTTTTGCAACACCACTCGTGACAGACTTGATATCTCTTCTTGCTGTGCCTTCATAACATCGATAGTACTATTCTCTAGCCTTTCTATTATAGCTGATATATTAACTATCGCTTTCTCTAATTCACTTACCCCTAACCAGGGTATAAAGCATCGGGCAAAGCTATGGAATGCCGTTGGTCTTTCTACCAGAGGGTTTCGAACCTCCCTCCCGATTCGTCGAATATGGTTCCTCAAATATCCCTGTGATAAAGAATCATGTATTGTCATATTAGGAACTACTGCCCCTAGGGTGCAGGTTCCCATCCAATTTTTCGGTAAAACCTTTCGAGCGGTATCATTACACAGCCAATATCATCCTTTTCCTTCTGGAACTGGCCAAGCCGTAGAGTTAACAAAAATTGAGGTACCAATAGATAAAGTGGTGTTACAAAACGATTAGTTTCCCACATATGTTATGGGGTTACAATCAATTTTCCGTTGTCCTTTGGGTGGGTTACATCTCTGAACACAAGTATAATAGGACTCTTGTACCTTAGGACTCTTTATTTGTAATTTCAAAATCTCATCACCTTCAATACCCCAAGAGGTATTTCTCCATAAGTTTTCCCAGGATGTATTCCTAGGTAGGGGAATTCCAATTAGAGATATTCCTTTATCTCCATGTTCTGGCATATGTGTGCATATCCAGCAGTTTGTTTTACCCAAGACTTGAGAAACTCCCTGTACCAGAGATAAATGTGCATAACCTTGATGGCGGTGTGCGTCGTCAACAGCACCTGATACGGTCCAATCCACTTTTCTTCCAGGGGTTGTCCTGAAAAAGTCTTTATATAGACATAATCCCCAGGTCTAAAGGGGTGTATTGGCTGATCCAACCCTCTAGCCCTGGTCCCTAAAACAAACTTACGTACTCTGTCCAACTGCTTCTGTAGCTCCATCATATAAGTATATAAGTACTCCAACCCCAACTGGGTCAGATCTTCTCCATTGAACAAAAACTGATACGGTCTCCCATATAAAATCTCAAAAGGACTCAATTTCTCTCTAATCCTTGGCTTTACCCTGATTCTAAGTGTTATGTTCCGCAGTTTGGATCTTACCGTCTGGTATCAAAGATAATGCCTTTACTTCTGTAGTTTCAGCTACCCACTTGGCCTCTAAATCTGCTAATCGATTTCCAATTTCAAAATCAGCATTCCCCTTTTGGTGTCCCCGACAATGCATAATGGCCACCTTTTCAGGTTGCTTTACCGTCTCTAATAGTTTTAGGATTTCTTCAGCATGTTTTATCTGTTTTCCCTGAGCCGTCAGCAGTCCTCGTTCCTTCCATATTGCTCCATGGGCATGTACTACGCCGAATGCGTACTTAGAGTCTGTCCAAATATTTATTTTCCTTCCTGCTGCTAGCTCCAATGCTCGTGTGAGAGCGATTATATCTGCTTTCTGAGCGGACGTCCCAGGGGGTAGGGGTTTGTATTCAATTACCTGTTGAGTGGTTGTAACGGCATACCCTGCCTTACGTTGTCCTTGTTTCACAAAGCTGCTTCCATCAGTATACCAGGATTCATCAGCATCTCCTAAAGGTTCTTCCTTAAGATCAGGTCGACTGGAATACACGGTCTCCATTGTTTCTATACAGTCAGGCATTATTAGTTCATCCTGACTTCCACTAAGGAAAGAGGCTGGATTCACAATGTTAGTGACCACAATTTCCACATCATTTTGTTCTACTAGTATTGCTTGGTATTTTAAAAATCTCTGCGGTGAGAGCCAATGACCTCCCTTTTGTTCCAAAACTGTTGAGACTGTATGGGAAACTACCACTGTCATTTTCTGTCCCATTGTAAATTTCCAGGCCTCTTGTATGTTAATGACAACTGCGGCTACAGCCCGAAGACACCCGGGCCATCCTTTACTCACTTCATCCAGTTGCTTGGAGAAGCAGGCTACTGCCCGCTTGTAGGGACCTAACTTTTGTGCCAATACCCCCAGAGCCATTCCTTGTCTTTCATGTGAAAATAGCCAAAAGGGTTTTGACAGATCTGGCAATCCCAGGGCCGGGGCACGCATCAATTCAAGTTTAAGTCTTTTGAATGCTGTTCGTGCTTCCCCGGTCCAGACCAATTTTGACTGGCTATCCTTTAGCAAGTCATACAGGGGTTTTACCATCAGCCCATAATTATAAATCCAAAGGCGACACCAACCTGTCATTCCCAGGAAAGTCGCAGTTCCTTTACTGTCCGTGGTTCCGGAGTTTGGCAAATGGCTTCCTTACGTTCAGTTCCCAGCTCTTGCTGTCCTCCCAAGATCTCAAATCCCAAGTAGGTCACTGTAGTGGGTTTATGTGACAAGGTTTTGGTAGCAGGGGGCCATAGGGGTGGCTTCTGTGAGAAGGATCTAGAAGCTGCCCCATGTTTGGTAAGGGCCCCACTGCTGACCAGAACTGAGCCAATAACTGATGTTGTTTGCGCCTCTGTGAGAGCAGATTTAAGACAGGGAAAAAAAACGCTGCGACACACAGCAGCTGGGAGAGTGAGAGGAGTGAGGAACAGCCTTGCAGGCGCCAAGGTCAGTGAAGAAGGAGGGGGAGAGGTGCTCCAGGCGCCGGAGCAGAAGTCCCCTGCGGCCTGTGGTGAGGACCATGGTGAAGCAGGATGTCCCCCTGCAGCCCATGGAGTACCACGGTGGAGCAGGGTTCCACGCTGCAGCCCGTGGAGGAGACCACGGTGGAGCAGGTGGCCCTGCACCGACGGAGACTGCGGCCTGTGGAAGACCCCTGCCGGAGCAGATTCCAGGCCGGACCTGCAGCCCGTGGAGAGGAGACCACGCAGGAGCAGGTGACCTGGCAGGAGCTGCTGCCCGTGGGGGACCCAGGTTGGAGCAGTTTGCTCCCGAGGGATGGACCCCGTGGTACGGACCCATATCTGGAGCAGTTCTTGAAGAGCTGCTGCCTGTGGGAAGCCCACGCTGGATCAGTTCAGCAAGGACTGCATCCCGTGGGTGGGACCCCACAGCACAGGGGACGAGAGTGACCAAGAAGGAGCGGCAGAGAAGAATTTCTATAGACTGACCATAGCCCCCATTCCCCTGTTCCCCTGCGCCGCTCGGGGGGAGGAGGTGGAAGAGGGGGGATGGGGGGGGAAGGTGCTTTTGGTTTCTTTCCTTTGTTTCTCACTTCTCTAGCTCGTTCGTAATAGGCAATAAATCTTACTATCTCCCTATGCTGAGTCTGTTTTGCCCATCACAATAATTACTGCGCAATCTCCTCGTCCTTATCTCAACCCTTGAGCCCCTTTCATCGTATTTTCTCCCTGTTCCTCTTTGAGGAGGGGGAGTGAGAGAGCGGTTGTGGTGGAGCTCGGTCACCCACCCGAGCGAAACCATCACAGTCACGCACTGCTGTATCAGCTGAGCCTTCTGTTGGGAGACTCGATA
>NW_023309795.1:0-8852 GCF_011077185.1 Oxyura jamaicensis
GAACGGCTGTGTGGTGTTTAGCTGCCAGCCGGGTTAAACCACAACACTCTGGTCAGCAGTGGGGTCCTTACCTAACGTGGGGCAGCTTCTAGATCCTTCTCACAGAAGCCACCCCTATGGCCCCCTGCTACCAAAACCTTGCCACATAAACCCACTTGGCTGGGGCCAAGCTGTTCCTAGCACTCCCAGAGATGCCCTGCGCAAGGCAGGAAGGCAAGGGGCTTCAGAAAGCACGTTTAATGCCTAGGTACCAGGAGGAGCTTGATTTTCCTAAGTACCAAGCATCAGGCACTTCCCACCAAAGGCAGCGTGGTCTCCGCAGCGCCCTGCCTTGCCTAGAGGTGAAGCCACACATATTTAGCTGCCTGAACATGTATTCAGGCACATTATTCTGGCAAGTGTAGAGCCTCCAGCCAGGCAAAATTGCTGAGCAGCTCACAGCAGCAAGCCCTTTAAATACCCTGGTAATTCAGTTTTCTTTCCCGCAGCACAGATTCCACTCCACCACCACCACCAGTCAAGCTTCCTAAGATTTCAGGAGGAAATCCAGAAGTTCCTTGCTTGTTGCCACTCCAGGATCAGGCACTTCAAAAGCCCCCACAGCTCTCACATGCAGCCACCCCCCAGGCAGGGGGTGAGGGGCTGCTCCAAGGGGCTGCCCACAGGAACAAAAGTGAGGACACCGAGGTCCCTGCACCCCACAATTCCCCGCCAGGGCTGCAGCAGAGGCTTGGGGCTGGCTGGGAGAGGAAAAAAAGCATGTGTGTGGGGTCGGTGTGGCAGCACGCTATGAACTCCCAGCACTTGCAACAATGCCAAACTGACCATGCAGGGTTACTCCTGGGGCAGTCCAGGTGAGTGGGCACGTCACGCTCCCAGCTCCACAACAGCCCCCTCAGCCTGTGCCAGCCCGAGTGCCACAGGGCTCCCAAGTGGTCACCAGAAGTCCCCAAGCACCACAACCCTTCCCTGGGTCAGGTCCCCGAGTGCCAGCACCAGTCCCGCGCCGCAGGAATGGGTGCCGAGGCTTTTCACCACAGGTAAAACGACCCAAAGCCTGTCATTGCACTTTGATTTCCACATCAGTGGCTCCTCTTTTTAAGGAAAGGAAGCAGCAATCTCAAGGCTGATCTCTTCTAACCAGTAAAACCAGCTTTGTTTCCAGGCCGCGATGGAAGTGGGACAGGAAGCAGGGCTTCCTGGGGCGGGCAGGAGTGCTCTTCCTCCTCCTCACACCACAGGCACTGCTGAGCCCCCACTTCCCACTGGCAAACAGTGGGACATTGCTTATGAACCCCTGACGTGCTCGTCCAGCTCTCCTCACCCCAAGCCACCTCTACAGCAACTGACTGCTATCATGGAGGAGAAGGTAAAAATGTCCAAAACCGGCACTGCTCCCGTTGCCCAGCGCTTACAGACCCAAAGATCCTCCTTCTCTGGCAGCACCAACGCAAGGAACATGGTGGTGCCAGGCGGGTTGGGGATGCTCACCTGCCTGCAGGAGCCAACATGGGGACACCAGCAGCACAGTCCTGCCCCAGGAACACAACTCGCACGCTGACTTCATTTCCTTCCTGGACTTAAAAGCACAGTCACCTTCCCAGAACTACCCAACCGAAGAGACAGGGGACAACCCCGAGTGTGCTGTCACCCCACTCACCTGTAAGGTTCTAATTCGGATGGGTTACACAAGCTGCATTCAGCTGCTCTGCCCTTATAGCTGCACAGCTTTCGGCAGCACGAGCAAAGCTCCCTAATAATGACAAGCAGGAGGCACGTGGGACTGCCGGCTCTGAATGAGAGCCAAGCTGATGGTCCCACTCAGGAGAGGATTTTTCACTGTGTTCAAGCCCACAAATCCCACCCTCCCCAAGCACATCCCTCCGGATGCCATGCAGCAAGGTGTCCAAGCAGCACCCAGGAGAGGTGCCATCGGTCACAGGTGTGCCACAAAGCCACCGCAGGCAGGGGACATACAACGCCTGGCGCAATGCTGAGGTCCCTAAAAATAAGAGGGTGCAAAAGCCCCACCAAAATCAGGGCTGGGAGGAGGGCGATGCCGTGCAGCACTGACACAGGGCTGGCAGAAAACAGGCTGTGGAGATGCGGAGGCTCAGCGGGGAAGCCAAGCGGCTGGCCCAAGGCCACATGGCAAGGCAGCGCCAGCTCTGCGTGACTTGTGGTGCCCACTCTGGCACAGGATGGCCACGGGATCCGCATTATGGCAAGCCCCAGACAGTTAAATGCCAGGAGCCGTGCCTCCCATTTTCCCGTTAATGGAAGGGTTATATTGGCTCCAAAGCAGCGTGATTTATGTTACGCCCATACATGCACACTCACATCTGCGTAGAGTATTTGGGCTCCTTGCTCCTCGTCTTTGCCCATGTGCTCACGCACACCCCGAAGCCTCTGCGCAACCAGCAAAAGGCAAAAAGCTCCACATTTCTCCTGGAAAGGAGAGCTGCAGCTCCCAGGGATTTGCTTGCTGCCAGGAGCTGGGGCTACAGGGGGTCAGCCTCCCCTTGGCACCCCAAAGCCCTGGCAGTGGGTGCCTGCGGGGCTGTCCCAGCTGGGGCTTGTGACGGGAGCGTGCACCAACAGCCAATGTTTGTCACTCGGAGGTGTCACACTGGGGGAGACCTGCCAGGGTAATCCATCACCCCACCGCGTCGTGCCACAGCACAAACCTGAGGGATTTCCTGCAGGAGAACCCGGCTGACACCAAAATGCCAAGTTAACGCCTCACAAGAACTTGTAGCTGCTGCTAGACCCAGGGGCGGGCACAACAGGGAATAAAATATTACAATCACCACTTTTATTTATAAGCATGGAACTGCACAGACCTATCTGCAGGGTGTGAGCGAGGAGGCACAGGTTAAAGGATCAGCCAGCCCTGCGCACATCGCTCCCCCCCGCGCCATCTCCCCATACAGCTCGGCTGGCAGGTAGCTGGGGCCGCCCATGGAAGGACAGACCGTGCCCACAGGACATGGCCAAGCACAGGCTCTGCCCTTTGTGCCGGGTTAAAAAAAAAAAAAAAGGAGGAAAGAAAGGAGGAAAAGTTATGTTGCTAATAAAGGGCTCCATTGTGCCATCAATTTTTGAAGCTGTAACGATCTTGGGAGGGAGTTCAGCAGCGTGATCAATGGCACAATCGGGCAGCAGGACGAGCAAGTTCAGTGCCCACATGCTGCTCCCCCAGCCCCACGTTTTGGGGGACTCAGGGCAGGAGGTCCCCAGGTACTCTGTGGGCTCCCCTCCTGCCAGTGGAGGACAGCAGCAGGACAGGACATGGGGGAACCCCGCCACGGGAAATGGTAACACCGGGAGATGCACAGCAGCATCCGCACCCATGCCTCACCCCGGGTGGCACCTGGAGGGACAAAGGGGGGTCCTCAGCACAGTGGGCACGGGCATGGGAGAAGGTAAAATCTCATCAGGTGGCACCCGAATAAAGAAATGGGGGGGATAAATGTGATGGATAAATGGGATGATGGATAAGGGATAACTAAAAGGGATAAATAAAAGGGGTAAATAAAAGGGATGGATATGGGATGATAGATATGAGATAAATAAAAGGGATAAATAAATAGGACAGATATGATGGATATGGGATGATGGATATGGGAGAAATAAATTGGGATAAGTAAGTTGGGATGGATACAGGACGGGGGTATAGGGGGCCGAGGGATACAGGATGAAGGGATACGGGATGGGGGGCTGCCGGACGGGGTGCTGCGGAGGCTGCGGCCACATTTGGGGCGCGGGGACCCCGGGCAAGGACTTAGGGCTGCCCGAAGCACGATGCCGGAGCGATGCCTCGGGGGGACACAGCGGCGGCGGGCGAGCGGGTGATGCCCCACCCCGGGTGACACCCCTGGGGCGGCTACACCAGGAAGGCGAAGCCCCCGTCGGAAAATTACCGAAACTAATTAGTGGGGACGGGGGGGGGGGGGGACCCACCTGCGGAGCGGCGCTCGGAGCCGGCGTCTGCCAACGGCGGCGGCTCGGGGCGGCTGGCGAAGGGCCCGGATGTCGGTGCCCACTCCCGCCCTGCCTCCGCCTCCTCCTCGGCGCCGATCACTCCCCATCCACCCGCCCGCCGCCGCCGCCGCCGCCGGCGGCCCGCCGGCGTGCCCCGGGCCGCCCCCCCCGGCCGTCCCCCCCCCCGCCCTCCCGCCCCACCCAATGGGAGAGCAGGGGTGGGGGGAGGTGGGAGGGGTGGGGGGAGGTGGGAGGGGCCTACGCGCGGAGACCGCCACCTGGAGGCCCCTCAGGGAAGCGCTGTGAGGAGCCCGCTAACGGCCGCTGGTGGCGGGCGGCCCCGGGGGGAGTGGGGTGGTGGGGTGCTGCTGGGCTCCTCCCCGGTCCGCAGCCAGCTTATTTATCCCGCCACGGGAATGGGGTTGGAAGTAACGGTCTTCGAGCAAAAATAAAAAATAAATTTCCTCACAAGTCTCGGTTTTGGTTTGAATCAGTCAAATCACAGACTGAGGGTGCTGCGTGCACTGGGCTTGTTCTTGTGAGGGCCAAGCCCTTGGGGAGGCCAGAACCAGAACAGCAACAACAGTTAAATTAAACGTCAGCCTTTTAATCAGCTTCTCCCAGCACCAAGGAATGGGATAGAGGAGTGGACAGTAAGGTGGGTTGAAAAATGGCTGACTGGCCGAACTTAGAGGGTGGTGATCGGCAGCACAGGGTCCGGCTGGAGACCTGTGACTAACAGTGTTTCTGGTGGTTTTACTCAGGTGGGCAGCCGGGTTCCACCACAGCTGCTCTCTCACTCCCCCCTCCTCAAAGAGGAAGGGGGAGAAAATACGACACAAAGAGCTCAAGGTTTGAGATGAGAATGATTTAATTGAAGGGAAAGGGAATGGGAAAAAAAAACACAAAAACAAGGCCGCGCAGAAGCACAGAGAGAAAGGAAAAAAAAAACAAAACACGTTATTATCTCCTTCCCATCGACGAGCAATGTTCGGCCATGTCCTGGGAAGCAGGGCCTCAAAATGCATAGTGGTTATTTGGGAGGACAGCCCCCTCCCCCACAAGAGCCCCCCTTTTATTGCTGAGTGTGACATCAGGTGTTATGGAATATCCCTTTGGTCGGTTTAGGTCAGCTGCCCTGGTGATGTCCCCTCCCCATCAACTGCCCACCCCCAGCCTGCTGGCTCTTGGGGGCTTGGAGGGAGTCCTGATGCTGTGCCAGCACTATGCAGCAATAGACACAACACTGGAGTGATACCAGTGCTGTTCCAGCTATGAGTGCAGAGCACAGCACTGTGTGGGCTGCTGCAGGGAAAGGTGACTCCATCCCAGACAGACCCAGCACAACCCCCACCTCTTATTCCATAACATTTGTGTCATACTCAGGTCCCACATACTTTAGTATATAGATCACAGAATCACAGAATAACAGAACTGTCTAGGTTGGAAGAGACCTCCAAGATCACCGAGTCCAACCTCTGACCTAATGCTAACAAATCTTCCACTAAACCATATCCCTAAGCTCTACATCTAAACGTCTTTTAAAGACCTCCAGGGATGGTGACTCCACCACTTCCCTGGGCAGCCTATTCCAGTGTCTAACAATCCGTTCAGTAAAGAATTTCTTCCTAATATCCAACCTAAACCTCCCCTGGTGCAACTTGAGCCCATTCCCCCTCGTCCTGTCACCAGGCACGTGGGAGAATAGACCAACCCCCACCTCGCTACAGCCTCCTTTAAGGTACCTGTAGAGTGCAATAAGGTCACCCTGAGCCTCCTCTTCTCCAGGCTGAACAGTCCCAGCTCCCTCAGCAGCTCCTCATAAGACTTGTTCTCCAGACCCTTCACCAGCTTCGTAGCCCTTCTCTGGACTCGCTCGAGCACCTCCATGTCCTTCTTGTAGCGAGGGGCCCAAAACTGAACGCAGTACTCGAGGTGCGGCCTCACCAGAGCCGAGTACAGGGGGACAATCACTTCCCTAGACCTGCTGGCCACACTGCTTCTGATACAAGCCAGGATGCTGCTGGCCTTCTTGGCCACCTGAGCACACTGCTGGCTCATATTCAGCCAACTACCAACCAAAACTCCCAGGTCCTTCTCTGCCAGGCAGCTTTCTAACCACACATCTCCCAGCCTGTAGCTCTGTTAGGGGTTGTTGTGCCCCAGGTGCAGTACCCGGCACTTGGCCTCGTTGAACTTCATACCATTGGCCTCGGCCCATCGGTCCAGCCTATCCAGATCCTCCTGCAGAGCCTTCCTACCCTCGAGCAGATCGACACACGCACCTAACTGGTGTCATCCGCAAACTTACTGAGGGTGCACTCGATCCCCTCGTCCGGATCATGTATGAAGATGTTAAAGAGGACTGGCCCCAGTACCGAGCCCTGGGGGACTCCACTAGTGACCGGCCTCCAACTGGATTTGACTCCATTCACCACAATTCTTTGGGCCCGGCCATCTAGCCAGCTCTTAACCCAACAAAGCGTACGCCAGTCCAAGCCATGAGCAGCCAGTTTCCTGAGGAGAATGCTGTGGGGAATGGTGTCAAATGCCTTACTGAAGTCAAGGTAGACCACGTCCACAGCCTTTCCCTCATCCACTAAGCGTGTCACCTTGTCATAGAAGGAGATCAGGTTCGTCAAGCCCTTCATAAACCCATGCTGACTAGGCCTGATCGCCTGCTTGCCCTGTAACTGCCGCATGATGACACCCAAGATAACCTGCTCCATGAGCTTCCCTGGCACTGATGTTAAACTAACAGGCCTATAGTTCCCCGGGTCTACCCTCCGGCTCTTCTTGTAGATGGGCGTCACGTTTGCTAGCCGCCAGTCAAGTGGGACCTCCCCCGATAGCCAGGACTGCCGATAAATGATGGAAAGCCGCTTGGCCAGCTCCTCCGCCAGTTCTCTCAGAACCCTCGGGTGGATCCCATCCAGCCCCATCGACTTGTGTACATCCAAATCCTGTAGCAGGTCGCCAACCATTTCCTCATGGATTGTGGGGGCCACATCCTGCTCCCCATCCCCTTCCACCAGCTCAGGGTACTGGGCGTCCATAGAACAACTGGTTTTGCTGTTAAAGACTGAGGCAAAGAAGGCGTTAAGCACCTCAGCTTTTTCCTCATCTCTGGTTACTAAGTTTCCCCCCACATCCAGTAAAGGGTGGAGATTCTCCTTAGTCCTCCTTTTTGTGTTGATGTATTTATAAAAACATTTTTTGTTGTCTTTAACAGCAGTGGCCAGATTGAGCTCCAGAGGAGCTTTGGCCTTTCTGATTTTGTCCCTGCACCGCCTCGCAGCATCCTTGTAGTCCCCCTGAGTGGCCCGCCCTCTTTTCCAAAGATTATAAACCCTCTTTTTTCTTCTAAGCTCGAGCCACAGCTCTCTGTTCAGCCAGGCCGGTCATCTTCTGCGCCTGGTCGTCTTTGGGCACGTGGGGACAGACCACTCCTGAGCCATTAAGATTTCTTTCTTGAAGAGCGCCCAGCCTTCCTGGGCTCCTCTGTCTTTCAGAACCGCCTCCCAAGGGACTCTGCCAACCAGTGTCCTGAACAGCTCAAAGTCAGCCCTCCGGAAGTCCAAGACAGCGGTTTTACTCATCCCCTTCCTGACTTCGCCAAGTATTGAGAACTCTCCCATTTTGTGGTCACTCTGCCCAAGACAGCCCCCGACCAGCACGTCTCCCACCAGTCCTTCTCTGTTAGTGAACAGAAGGTCTAGCGGGGCACCTCCCCTGGTAGGCTCGCCAACCAGCTGCGTCAGGAAGTTATCTTCCACGCTCTCCAGAAACCTCCTGGACTGCTTTCTCTGGGCTGTGTTGTGTTTCCAGGATATGTCATGGGAATTTAAAGTCCCCCACAAGAACAAGCGCTGATGATTTCGCAACTTCTGCCAGCTGCCTGGAGAACTCCTCATCCGTCCCCTCATCCTGGTTTGGCGGTCTATAACAGCCCCCCATCAGGATGCTTCCCTTGTTGGCCTTTCCGCTGATCCTAACCCATAGCGACTCCACCTTGTCATTCCCAGCCTCAAGTTCGATGACATCAAAACACTCTCTAATATAGAGAGCCACTCCACCACCCCTTCCGTGCTGCCTGTCCCTTCTGAAGAGCCTATAGCCAGACATTGCAGCACTCCAGTCATGAGAGTGGTCCCACCACGTTTCCGTGATGGCAACCAAGTCATAGCCTGCCTGCCGCACAGTGGCTTCCAGCTCCTCCTGCTTGTTGCCCATGCTGCGTGCATTAGTGTAAATGCACTTCAGCTGGGCCTTAGCCTTCTCCCCCAGCCTTGCCACTGTTCCCCCTGGCACACCTCCAACAAGCTTTGTTTCATCCCCACCCCCCTTCTTACCTAGTTTAAAGCCCTCTCAATGAGCCCTGCCAGCTCCTGGGCCAGGATCTGTTTTTCCCTTGGGGACAGTTGGGACCCATCTGTGGCCATCAGGATATCATGAGATATCATGAGATATTCTCATCACCATTGTTCCCTGTCCATTACAATATTTATAGGTCTGTACTTCTTTTCATTCCATAGGCCTTTCCCCAAAATGTTCATAAGAACTGTTGATGGTTTCAGCTTCATCTGTCAAAGTGGTCACTCAGGGCATGCGAAGTTGGTTTTCTTGACGCCAGCACCAGCTTAGCTCATGTCACTGCTGCACTTGCCCGGTTCCTTGCGAAGTTGACCTATCATTGGTTCTGCAGTGTCCTCCTACAACACAGAACTTAGATTACAGATTAGTTTTCTCCCAAGGTTAAATCTCCTTGAGGCACACACCTGATATCCCCATCCTTTTGCATTACCCACCAGGTATACCCTAGTCCTTGGGCAAAGACAATCCCACGAGTGGGTTTGCCTTTTCCCCGA
>NW_023309796.1:0-12486 GCF_011077185.1 Oxyura jamaicensis
CCAGCCTGATGTGGTCCCATTTACCAAAACCCTTTGAGCCCTGCCCATCAGCCAATTGCTCACCCATCGTATGATGTTTTTGTTAAGCTGTATGCTGGATATTTGTCCAGTAGGATCCTACGGGAAACCGTGTCGAAAGCCTTGCTGAAGACCAAAAAGATCACATCAGCTGGTTTCCCTTAGTCAACTGGATAGGTGATCTTATCGTAAAAGCAAATCTTTGTTAGGCAGGACCTACCCTTCATGAACCCATGCTGGCTGGGACCAATGACTGCTTTGTCCCCCACGTGCACTTCAGTAGTTTCAAGAACCATCTTCTCCATAATTTTACCAGGCACTGATGTGAGACTGACAGGCCTGTAGTTGCCAGGGTCTTCTTTCTTACCCTTCTTGAAAATTGGCACAACATTTGCCAGCTTCCAGTCTACCGGGACCTCTCCAGATTCCCAAGATTGTTGAAAAATAATTGAGAGAGGTCCCGCGATGACGTCAGCCAGCTCTTTAAGCACCCTGGGATGAATCCCATCCGGACCCATGGACTTGTATCGATCCAGGTGGAGAAACAAATCCCACACACATTCAGGGTCAGTTGGGACTTTGTTATTCCCACCATCAAGGTCCTCCAGCACAGGGCACCCTGGGTCCCAAAGCCCATCATCAGCGTTGAAGACAGAAGCGAAGAAGGCATTAAATGTCTCTGCTTTGCCTACATCATTGTCTGTGAGTTGACCTTCCCCATCAAGCAGAGGACCTATGTTTTCTTTGGTTCTTTTTCTATTCACATATCTGAAAAAAACTTTTTTATTGTCTCCCACAGACATGGCCAGCTTCAACTCTAGTTGGGCTTTGGCCACACGAATTTTCTCCCTACAAACGTGAACAGCATCCCTGTATTCCTTCCTCGTCGCCCAACCTTCCTTCCAGCAGCCGTACACTTCCTTTTTTTGCCTAAGCTCCAGTAGAAGATCCCTGGTCAGCCAGGCCAGCCTGCTGCCCCGCCTGCCTGACTTCCGATATTTTGGAATTGCCCAATCTTATGCTTTTAGGAGGTGGTGCTTAAAGACTGACCAGCACTGATGGACACCTATGCCTTCAAATGTAGTTTCCCAGGGGACCTTGCTGACTAGTTCCCTGAGCAGCCTGAAGTCTGCTCTCCCCATATCCAGGGCTAAAGTTTTGGTGGCAGTTTTCCTTCTGTCACCATAAATTCTGAATTCAACCACTTCATGGTCACTATGACCGAGACAGCCGCCAATTGCTACGTCTCCCACAAGACCCTCTCTGTTCTCCAGCAACAGATCTAAGAGGGCTCCCTTAGCACCTGCACCGGGAAGTTATCATCGAGGTGTTTTATGAACCTCCTGGACTTGCTCATGTCAACTGTGTGGTGATCCCAGTCAACATCTGGCAGGTCCCCCATAAGGACAAGGGGAGTTGATCTCAAGGCATCTCTCAGTTCTGCAAAGAATAATTCATCGGCGTTGTTGTCCCAGCCAGGTGGTCTATAATAGACTCCCACAATGACATCCCCTTTATTTGTTCGTCTCTTAATCCTTACCCAGAGGCTCTCAACTTTGCCATCGCCAACCTGAAGTTCCACACAGTCCAGCCCATGCTTCACATACATCACCACCCCGCCACTTTGCATACCCTGCCTGTCCCCCCTGAACAGCCTGTAACCATCTGCTTCAGCACACCAGCCACAGGACTCATCCCACCAGGTTTCAGTTATGCCAATGATGTCGTAGCTGTGGGACTGGGCCAAGACTTCTAGCTCATCCATATTATTCCTCATACTGCGTGCGTTTGTGTAGAAGCACTTCAGATGAGCCTCCCTACATGGAGCACCTTGTGGAGCTGACTTAAGGTCCTCACTGGCACACAGTCCCTCTGATTCTAGCAAACCATCCCTTAGGTCATCACTGGCATGCCTGGTATTAACCCCTTCCCCCTTCAACTCTAGTTTAAAGCCCTATCTATCAGCCCTGCCTTCTCCTGACCAAAAATCCTTACCCCTCTCTGAGAGAGGTGCGTCCCATCTGGTGCCAGCAGGCCCGGTGTCACGTAGACCTTCCCGTGATCGAAGAACCCAAAGTTCTGCCGGTTACACCAGTCCTGAAGCCACATATTAATGTGATGAACCCGCCTGTCAGCATTGAGTCCCCCTATCGGAAGGACAGAGGCAAACACAACCTGTGCCCCTGATCCTTCAAGTAGTCGCCCCAAAGCCCTAAGGTCCCTTTTGATGCTCTTGGACTTCTTGATGTTACCTCGTCATTACCAGTCTGAAAGACCAGTAGCGGGTAGTAGTCAGTGGGCCGTACCAGGTGCTTGACTTTCTTAGCAAAGTCTCTCACCCGAGCCCCAGGGAGGCAACAGACTTCCCTGTGGGTTGGGTCCAGTCAGCATATCAGACCTCTGTCCCTTTCAGAAGGGAGTCCCCCATGACAGTAACCCTTCTTTCCTTCTTTGACATGAATATTAGAAATTTGATAAAATGCAAAGCTACCTCTGAAAACACTTTTGATCCTGTGCATCTGAGTTATTAACTGAATGTGATTTTACTTGCAAAAGGTATTTGTTCAAAAATCTGACCAAATTACAATTTTCAGATCTAGTCCATGGATACAATGCCTAATAGAACTCCATTTCAAGCCTCCAAAGCAGCTATTTATATCTACTAGATGTGGTCTGAGATCTCATCAGCAATGAGAATCAGGTCCTTCAGCAGGAAAAACAGCTAGGGGGTAGTACATCATTCTCATGGAGCGTATTTTCAAGTCTTTGGAGGCTGAGCCAACCAAATTTCTCTGGCTGGTGCCAGAGTGGTGCCAATTTCTTCTGTCACTGAGCCTGGGCTACAGTTCATATACCAACCTCAGCAAAGGGAGGAAGCCTACGTCTGTGCCCCTTCAGGCCCTCACTTGAAGGGTCTTAGCTCAAGGCAGGTGCAACTCAGAGAAGGTACATCAGAGAAGTGCCTGGGAAGATGTGGGAAGCAGCATTCAACACAGACCTGTATTTTCAGCTGTATGAACCTACAGGTGGGAATTTTAATAGTTCCACTCAACCACTTCCCCAGGAAAAGAAAATATATTTCTCCCAGACAATTCACTTTTTCTTTCATACACAATTTCACCGTACTCTAACAGGGGACAGACAGAAGGGAAGGAATGTGAAAATAAAAGAACAAATCATTTCAGCCTTGGAAGTAAAAACAGCATAGTAGGCCTTTGCTGCAAACCATGACAAACCTGACATCTTGTGAGCCCGAATTTTTCTGTCATTTGTGGCTTTTCAGAAACCCAGAATTGGTGTCATGCAAGAAGGCCTGGGACAATCTTTCTTGTGGTTTTGAGCAGTGCATGTTGCAAGTTCAGGTCCTTTAGCAGCAAATCAGGCAATGAACGAGAGTAAAAAGCAGAACAGTTCTCCTCCCATGGCCCATTTATGAGAAAGAGACTAGAAGCTCAGGGTTTTAAAGAGTGCAACACCAATATCACCTGTCATCTGTTTTGTTGTTTTTTATAGCTATGAGATATCTGCCCTGTAGGAATGGGATTGAAATTTTTAATTGAGTGAAATATGCCACCAAAGATAACAGCTGAGAATTTTCAAACATTTGCTGACCCAGCTATCAACTTGATCATGAATATTTTTCCATTGCTTTCACACAGAAAAAGACAAACAAACCCAAACCAAAAATTTTCCAATCCAGCTTATCGAGTTTACAGTTGAGTAAACTCAGCTGGGATATTCACTTCTTACCTTGCTACCGGAAAGTCCCCCAAAGCACAACCACAAGGCAAAGGCAGACTAACAAATACCTCCAGGAGGAACGGTGAATTTAATTTTGAGCTAGCCTGATGGTTGGCCCAAAAAGCTGTGGTTGCTTGCTTGAGTGAGGAACAAGCAGTGAACAGCCTATTCCCATCTTGCCTATCAGGGACCCAAAAATACAGACAGGTTTTCTGTATCAGTCCAGAGCTTTCTCCTCCCCACACTCTCAGATTAGGTCTCAGTGACGTATCTGGATTTGTTGAATGGTGACGCTGGTTGATAAGAGCTACTAAATCATGGTGCATCCCACCATAAGACCTGAGAGCATCAAACACTGACACCGCTTGTTATAATGTATGCTAAGACAGTCCACGAACATCTAAAATTCCCAAGCCGAGGGGTCAGCATTCCTACTTTGACCTGAAAAAACAGTCATATATACATTATTTTAAGAAAATAGGCTTTAAGTTACCAACAAATTTGTCTGGAGAAAAAACTTTTCACATCTCTGCTATCTTCTGGCATGGCACATATTGCAGTCACATACCCAGTGATCTGAACCAAGCTCTCACTTGATGCAAGTCACCTACACATTTGATACAACTGGCTCCAGTTTCAGAAACTCTGATCTCATGGACTCAACGCACTTTCTAATTTTGTAATCTCATAAAGTCACTGTACTGCTTCTCCTCCCCCCCCCCCCAAAAAAAAAAAAAAAAAAGTTAATATACAAAAGGGAGGTTTCAATTTTACAAAGCTCCATTTATTCACCTGAGTATTGCTAAGGTCAAGAAAAAGACTGCTACTGATTCACAGCAGCTTCTAAATCAAGTGCTGAAGTAGAAATCACTCTGTGCAATTTCAGCTCAGGAAAAAAAAAAAAAAAAAAAAAAAAAAGCTTTCTAAAAGATCACATGGTGATAGCTTTTATGCTTTCTCTGCCAAAGTCCTACGTGTACTGTCCAACACTTACTCATCAAATCAGAACATTTTTCTCTTCTATGACAGTTTTAATAAAAGCCATTTGCAGATGTTAGAAACTGGTTACACACCCCTTTTTAATGAGCGAATACGCACTGAAATCCAAAGTGTTGTGACTGTTCAAAGACCCCATCTTTAACGGGCTACTTCCAGCTCTTACAGCCTTGGGAGAGGAATGGGCCCCTCAGGCACTGTCCAGACTCAGATGCACTCGAATACACTCAAATTCTCAAATACCCTTAAGGATCCAGCAGCCTGGGGTGGCAATGGGGAGGGCTGTCAGCCACACAAACTTCTGAGCCTTAGTGGGGCCTTTGCTGACATCTGCCTTTATTTTGACTGCTTTTGCAATGCTGTCTCCTTACAACTCTTTCTGGCACACAGTTCCTCCCATTCCCCTGAGCTCCTCTCCACCTCAGTCCAGCAGCCCAGTTCCCAACACCAGCACTTCTCTGAGCGTGCAAACCCAAGAGTACAAACTGGACAAGAAATTCTTTCCTTCCAACAGCAGGTAATTTCCTGCCAGTTTACACTCCAGAACTGGCTTGCTGTCAGGGGTGGTGGAAACTCATGGAGATGCACAAAGTCTGCCTCTTTCTGTGGTACCATGCCATTAGTTGACTCTAACCTGTAATGAAGACATTGCTGCCATTTCCTGTCTCTACCAGTAGACTCCTTTATTTTCTCTGAGGTGGTGCTCTGGTACTCTCTTCCTTGTGCATCTTGTGCAGTGCACTGCAGCAAGCACGCACTGAGCTAGGAGATGGTGGGCAGTAGCCATAGGGAAGGGGTACATCAAAGGACAGATTTCTCTTCCTATCCCTCTCAGGTAGAAGAAATTTCTTCTGGAGTACAGTTTCACAAAGGTTATTCCCGCAACCACCTGTGAATTTTAGCAAAGTTTCCCCCTCTGCATTCTATCTAGACATATCTAAATTTTGCAGTCATTTCTCCTGGCTTCAGTGGCACCATGCTCAGCATGTGCTGTCTTCCAGTGCCATCTAGGGATACAGACTGGAAATAACAAACTGACCATTTACATAAGCATTACTTAAAACATATTTCAAGCTGACAAAAAAAGGTTGGTTTGATAGAGGCTGGTTATTTAATTTTCTTCTGTGGTCTTACAATGACTATTTGTTGTCTTTCACTTCAATGGACACAAGCCTACATACCTTAAATAAACCAATGGCTTAGGGAACAGTTGCAATATAGATTGGGGAAAAAGAATCTCGTATTTTGCAGGATTAATGCATTATACTCTCTAAGGCCCAGTCCTTAGCTGACGTGCATTAGCATTAATTTCATAAGGTGATACCAGAGAAGTGACACTGACAGACAATATTTCATGCTGGTACACAGTATACGTGCAGAATGAAAGTATTTCATTACTAAGAAAAAGCACATGGAAAGAGAGAAAGTCATCAGCAAGATGGAAACATTTTGAGGGAAACAGAGTAAGCAAGTTGCTTTGTATAGCTGTATCGATTTATTCATAGCTTTGACTACTCATTTACTGATTATGTTTGCATGTCAGTTTCGTGGTGAATCAGAGCCACTGTGCTTGGTGTTTCACCTACAGAGGACAAAGACATGGGTCTTGACCTGAAGATCTTATCTGCATGGCAAGACACAACTGACAGGTGCAGGCAGGGGAGTTGAGGGAACAGTGGCTCCATACGGAACACCTTGTAGCCTGGCTTGAGGTCAGATTTGAGTCTGTGCTGTTGAATAGTTTGAAGGAGTTGTGTTCCTATTGCCTGTGGGAACAAAGCTGAAGCAGCGGCAAGTCTTCCCATCGTGCTTCCACTTCTTTACTGGAAGAGCAGGCAGACTTGCTCCAGAGCATAGCCAGGGAACAGCCAAATAGGATGACAGAAAATGCACTACACATCCATGTAACAATAAATCACACCAGAAATGCAGAAAACATATAGGCTAGCTCCTTACAAACAGACTCTGTGTACTCCATCTTTCACGGAGTTTACTGTACAGTCTATAGACAGTACAGTCTATATCTGTTCTGGATTTCTCCATGTAAATTTTCACTGCTTGATTCTTTGACCACGGGGCGCTCTACTTGGCACCTGGCCTGATGGCCGCAGATGGGTCCCAACTGTCCCCAAGGGGAAAACAGATCCTGGCCCAGGAGCTGGCAGGGCTCATTGAGAGGGCTTTAAACTAGGTGAGAAGGGGGGCGGGGATGAAACAAAGCCTGTTGGAGGTGTGCCAGGGGGAACAGTGGCAAGGCTGTGGGAGAAGGCTAAGGCTCAGCTGAAGTGCATCTACACTAATGCACACAGCATGGGCAACAAACAGGAGGAGCTGAAAGCCATTGTGCAGCAGGCTAGCTATGACTTGGTTGCCATCACGGAAATGTGGTGGGACCACTCTCATGACTGGAGTGCTGCAATGACTGGCTATAGGCTCTTCAGAAGGGACAGGCAGCACGGAAGGGGTGGTGGAGTGGCTTTCTATATTAGAGAGTGTATTGACGTCGTCGAACTTGAGGCTGGGAATGACAAGGTGGAGTCGCTATGGGTTAGGATCAGCGGAAAGGCCAACAAGGGAAGCATCCTGGTGGGGGTCTGTTATAGACCACCAAACCAGGATGAGGGCACGGATGAGGAGTTCTACAGGCTGCTGGCGGAAGTTGCATAATCGTCAGCAATTGTTCTTGTGGGGGACTTTTAACTTCCCAGACATATCCTGGAAACACAACACAGCCCAGAGAAAGCAGTCCAGGAGGTTTCTGGAGAGCGTGGAAGATAACTTCCTGACGCAGATGGTTGGCGAGCCTACCAGGGGAGGTGCCCCGCTAGACCTTCTGTTCACTAACAGAGAAGGACTGGTGGGAGACGTGCTGGTCGGGGGCTGTCTTGGGCAGAGTGACCACAAAATGGCGGAGTTCTCGATACTCGGCGAAGTCAGGAAGGGGATCAGTAAAACCGCTGTCTTGGACTTCCGGAGGGCTGACTTTGAGCTGTTCAAGACACTGGTTAGCAGAGTCCCTTGGGAGGTGGTTCTGAAAGACAGAGGAGCCCAGGAAGGCTGGGTGCTCTTCAAGAAAGAAAGCTTAAATGGCTCAGGAGCGGTCTGTCCCCACGTGCCCAAAGACGAGCCAGCGTGGAAGAAGACCGGCCTGGCTGAGCAGAGAGCTGTGGCTCGAGCTTAGGAGAAAAAAGAGGGTTTATAATCTTTGGAAAAGAGGGCGGGCCACTCAGGGGGACTACAAGGATGCTGCGAGGCGGTGCAGGGACAAAATGAGAAAGGCCAAAGCTCATCTGGAGCTCAATCTGGCCACTGCTGTTAAAGACAGCAAAAAAATGTTTTTATAAATACATCAGCACAAAAAGGAGGACTAAGGAGAATCTCCACCCTTTACTGGATGCGGGGGGAAACTTAGTAACCAGAGATGAGCAAAAAGCTGAGGTGCTTAACACCTTCTTTGCCTCAGTCTTTAACAGCAAAACCAGTTGTTCTCTGGACGCCCAGTACCCTGAGCTGGTGGAAGGGGATGGGGAGCAGAATGTGGCCCCCACAATCCACGAGGAAATGGTTGGGACCTGCTACAGCATTTGGATGTACCCAAGTCGATGGGGCTGGATGGGATCCACCCGAGGGTACCGGGAGAACTGGCAGAGGAGCTGGCCAAGCCGCTTTCCATCATTTATCGGCAGTCCTGGCTATCGGGGGAGCTCCCACTTGACTGGCGGCTAGCAAACATGACGCCCATCTACAAGAAGGGCCGGAAGGTAGACCCGGGGAACTATAGGCCTGTTAGTTTAACAGCAGTGCCAGGGAAGCTCATGGAGCAGATTATCTTGGGAGTCATCATGCGGCAGTTGCAGGGCAAGCAGGCAATCAGGCCTAGTCAGCATGGGTTTACGAAGGGCAGGTCCTGCTTGACGAACCTGATCTCCTTCTATGACAAGGTGACGCACTTAGTGGATGAGGGAAAGGCTGTGGACGTAGTCTACCTTGACTTCAGTAAGGCATTTGACATTGTTCCCCACAGCATGCTCCTCAGGAAACTGGCTGCTCATGGCTTGGACTGGCGTACACTTCGTTGGGTTAAGAGCTGGCTGGATGGCCGGGCCCAGAGAGTTGTGGTGAATGGAGTCAAATCCAGTTGGAGGCCAGTCACTAGTGGAGTCCCCCGGGACTCGGTACTGGGACCAGTCCTCTTTACCATCTTCATCGATGATCTAGACGAGGGGATCGAGTGCACCCTCAGCAAGCTTGCAGACAACACCAAGTTAGGTGCATGTGTTGATCTTCTCGAAGGTAGGAAGGCTTTGCAGGAGGATCTGGATAGGCTGGACTGATGGGCTGAGGCCAGCGGTATGAAGTTCAACAAGGTCAAGTGCCGGGTCCTGCACCTGGGGCACAACAATCCCAAACAGCGCTACAGGCTGGGAGATGTGTGGTTAGAAAGCTGCCTGGGAGAGAAGGACCTGGGAGTAGTGGTTGACAGTCGGCTGAATGTGAGTCAGCAGCGTGCTCAGGCAGCCAAGAAGGCCAGCAGCATCCTGGCGTGCATAAGAAACAGCGTGGCCAGCAGGTCCAGGGAAGTGATTGTCCCCCTGTACTCGGCTCTGGTGAGGCCGCACCTTGAGTACTGCGTTCAGTTTTGGGCCCCCTGGAATAGGCTGCCCAGAGAAGTGGTTGAGTCACCATCCCTGGAGGTCTTCAAAAGACGTTTAGATGTAGAGCTTAGGGATATGGTTTAGTGGAAGATTTGTTAGCATTAGGTCGGAGCTTGGACTCGGTCATCTTGGAGGTCTCTTCCAACCTAGACTATTCTGTGATTCTGTGATTCTGTTGGCTTTCTTTCCAGTCTGCAAAGTAGCTTAGAGGTTTGACTTAAGAAATTCAGGTTTTACATCACCTTTCCGGGTCAACTTTTGGACACAACAAAGCAGATACATCCTCACAACTATCACTGTTTTGCTGCTTCTCAGAGTAGCAAGCAAGAAAATGACTAGTCAGACTGGACACTGTCTTACAGAGCAGGATGTAAGCAGGGTCCTAGAAAGGCCAAGGCGCTCATATTAGTTATACAGCTATGCAAAATGAGGCTGTATGTGTGGTTTTAATGGTACAGCAGAAGTGTGGGTATCTTTGTGTGGACCTGGAAAAAAGTGCAGAGGTACATGCACCATAAGTACATAGAAATAGTTTATTCACTTATGCCAGTTTACCTTCTCATTCTGTAAGTGTTAGGCTGGAGAAATTATATAGCTGCTGCAATAATCCTAGATGTGCCTTTCTGTCCAGTGGAATTTACAGTCCAGGTCATAAGCCCAGATTTGCCATCCAATGCCTAAGACAAAAAAAAAAAAAAAAAAAAAAAAAAAAAAAAAAAAAAAAAAAAGGAGATTATCAGAATTATCAGATCCAGCATGTTAACTTGGAAGCACTTTTTTAAGCGAGGACAGGGATCATGCTCTCTTCCCCTGTCTAGTTTCATGTGCATCACTTGGCAGGTAGACATTGTATTGGGTTTATGTGGCAAGGGCTTGGTAGCAGGGAGCTGCCCGGACAGCCTATGTGAACAGAGCCCAGCAGCTGCCCCATGTCAGATCAGTGTCGGCTCCAGCCAGCTCCAAAAGAGACCCACTGCTTGCTAGAGCCGAGCCAGGGAGTGACGCTCGGTGGGAAAGCAAATTTAAGGAAGGGAAAAAAGAAAACTTCTGTGCAATAGCAGCTGGGAGAGAGATTACCATCTCTGCAGCCCCCAAGATCAGTGCAGAAGGAGGGCAGGAGTTGCTCTAGGCATGGAGCAGAAGTTTCCCTGCAGCCTGTGGAGAGGCCCCTGGTGTAGCAGGCTGTCCCCCTGCAGCCCATGGGTCCCACAGTGGAGCAGATCTCCACACTGCAGCCCATGGAGGGGCCCCCGGTGGAGCAGGTGGATGTGGCCTGGAGGAGGCTGCAGCCCATGAAGAGCCCCCGCAGGAGCAGACCCTGGGCTGGAGTTGCCGTCTGTGGAGAGGAGCTCACACAAGAGCCGGGAGTTTGGGGGGAGCTGCTACCCGTGGGGGACCCATATTGGAGAAGTTTGCTCCTGATGGATGGACCCCATGATAAGGAGACATGTGGGAGCAGTTCTTGAAGAGCTGCTGCCTGTGGGAAGCCCATGCAGGATCAGTTCAGGAAGGATGGCATCCCATGGGAGAGACCCCATGTGCAGCAGGGGCGGAGGAGACGAAGCGTCAGGGACTGACCACAGCCCCCATTCCCAATTCCCCTGTGCTGATTGGGTGGAGGAGGTGGAAGAGGGAGGGTGGGAGGGGAAGGCTTTTTTTAGTTTGCTTTTAGTTTCTCACTGTGCTAGTCCACTAGTGGTAGGTACTAATCTCCCTATGCTGAGTCTGTTTTGCCTATGACAATAACTGATAAGTGATCTCCCTGTCCTTATCTCAACCCTTGAGACCTTTCCATCGTATTTTCTCCCCCTCTTCCTTGTAGAAGGGGAATGAGAGAGGGGTTGTGGTGGAGTTCAGCTGCCCAGGAGGGTGAAAGCATCAGACACTCGTCCACCTGGGATTCACAGCTTTTAACACCTTAATGGTGTCAGGATCCTAAAACCAGTTCTCATTTATAAAACACAATCAAAACACCAAGGAGTAGCTACAGTGACTATTTTTATTTTGTAGCTCTGGTTTTTGCATGAGACAGTTCAGCTTGGTTAGTGGTGGACTCAGGATCACTTCCTTCCACAGTGTACATCTTGCCCAGTACACTAAGGTGCCTATTTATGCCCTAGTCTGGCTATCTGCCACTGGCTGGCATGGAGAAAAATGAGAGAATCAAGCACCATTTTCTACTAACAGTGTCAAAAATACTTGTGTGTTTGTTTTTAAATAATAATATATACATGCTAATGACTGCAGAATTTTCAGTAAATATGAATGTAAAAATCACCATTTCAACTTGATCATTGGGGTCTCAGATAAGTAGTCTTTTGTGAGACCCTGTGATTCACTCTGAGAATAAATGCTATTTTACTGCATTTTGAAGAGACAGGTTTTATAAACCATTTTGCATCATTCTCCCTTTATTTTTTTCATGTCTTTCAAAGCATTGAGGAATACACTTTTTCTGTAGTACCTGCAGCCACTCTGCCAGCATCCCAGCAGCGCACAGCATACATATGTATGTATACTGAGTGGAAAATTCCACTGAATAGGAGCTCTCACAGTACTCTTGCAGGCTTATATCGGCTTCTACAAGACGGGAGTAAAAATATTCACTTTTAATACAACGAGTGCTTAGCTTGTGGAGTATGTTTGTCAACCGTCGTCGATTCCTGTCCTCTCTCTATATTCCATGAGAAAGCTGTTTTGAAGATTGGCAGGACTCCTAACTGGAGTCCTTTGCCTGCTTATCCCACACTCCCTGCCAGTAACAATTCACGTGATCATTCCCTAACATACAAGAGAATGCTCACTGTACCAAACACTGACAGATAAAAATTAGCTGTTTGGATGGAAAAGGCACAGCTGAGACTGCAACACGTCCACAGGAAGGGATGTACTGTGGCAGTGCAGCTCAGGGTATTATGTCCAGCTGGCCCAACCACAGGCAGGTTGAGCACTCGTGGATGCAGGTGTGTGCTTGCTCTCCCCCTGCAATTGACATTGTTGTGGTTTAACCTGGCTGGCAGCTAAACACCACACAGCCGTTCACTCACCCTCCCCCCTCCCTCTCTGGGATGGGGGA
>NW_023309797.1:0-5941 GCF_011077185.1 Oxyura jamaicensis
GGAGGGACTCCTTGACTCAACGGATCACTGCGGAGGCAGACAAGGACCCCATCGCTGTAAGTGACGATATTCTTTATTTTGGTTTGTTTGTTTGTTTGGAAGACTGGTCATTTTGTGCTGCCTATAAGTCAGAAGGTAACCTTCTTCAGGGTAGTGTTGGTGTATACTTTTGTGGCTAGCATCTTAAGTATACGTTGGACCTGTTTTGATGGCATTTAATTGCCATTGGGAACCTTGGCAAAAGGTTTGCCTTTAAGGTTTATTTGGTACTGTGTTACTTATTTCGGTTTTCTGACCTATCGAATGCAGAATTTGACTCTGATTGTTGTTATTACGATTCTAGCTATATTTTTGGTAATAATAATAGTTTCTTGGTGTTGCTGTAAAAAGATACCAACATGCTGCATTTTGTAAGTGTTAAAGGGGTATCTTGAAAGTGTGAATTAAAAAAAATGTGAGGAAAACAAAATGGTGGAATTGTAAAGAAAAGTCCTTTAGGATGTGTTTTAAGTCATTGGAAAGATATTGGAGGGTCTGCTGGTGGAAGCATGAACAGAAAAACATTGATAAAATATTGTAAACAAGGGTGGCCGCTTTGTGGAGAAAATTGGCCTTTTAATGGAACTTTAAACTATAATACTTTGTTATAGTTAATGTTTTTGAGGAGAGAAGGGAAATGGGATGAAATGTTGTATACTGATATGTTGTTTCAGCATCTTGGAGCAAAAAGGTATGGAATTAAGTTGGCCTCTGACTGAGCCTTTGGTGCTGGCATTAGAAAAGTACAGGCTGGAGAAAGATAAAGGAAGTGTTAAAAGGGTTGTGGAAGGTGTTAAAGGTGTGGCATGTAGTATTTGATAAAGCTGTTTGAAGTTGAATGAGCAGGAAAAGAGGATGTAGGGATGTTAATAGTTCTGCCTCAACCCGAGGCTGAGATCTCAAAATCATGGGTGTGAGCCCTCTGGGGCAGAGGGACCATGATGGGTCCGAAAGAGTTGTCATGGAAACAGAAAAGCAGCTAACTCTTAAAACAGCCTGAGTTCCCATGTGAGCTCAGATTGCCAATGGGATCGCTCAGGGAACTTTCAACGATTGCATTCCCCTAACTGACCCCCCAACTGAGACCCTAATCACCCCGGAAATTATGAACAGCTATACAGAAATCTGGTTAAAATGGGAATTGAGAATTTGTTCCAACAAGATCCAAAAGAAACCCCTATGGAATTTTTGGACCAAATTTGAAATGCAATGAAGAAAAATAAATAAATAAATAAATTTTGGATGTGGCTTCAGAAAACAGAGGTAATTGGCTAGCCTCTTTCTAGGGCAATTAGCCCCCTGATATCAGAAAGAAATTGTCTTAGGCTGCAGGATAAACTTACAACAGCCAGGAATAAGGGAGACGTGGGGCATTTACCCTAGCAGGTCCACTGGTTGAAATAAAGCTAGGGAACGAAGAGAGAGGCTTGAATTTTTTGTTGGTTAAGGGAGCTTCTTTCTCTGTGTTAATTACTCTGTAAATGTAATAGGAGTAACTGGCCAACAGGAAAAGGCATTTTTTTTTGCAATGCTTGAAATTTAAATTGGGAAAAATGATTGGAATTACAAAATGACAAAAATAGTCAAGTTTGGTTCATGGTACTAGATTTAAAGGATGCCTTTTTCTGCCTGCCCGTGGCAAATGCAAAACAGAAACTCTTTGCCTTTGAATGGGAAAATCCTAATAGAGGACGAGAAACTCAGATTACTTGGACAGTGTTACCACAGGGGTTCAAAAATAATCCCACCATATTTAGGGAACATCTAGCCTGTGATCTTGAAGTTTTGACAGACCCCTTCGGGAAAAGGGGACACTGTTGCAATACACAAATGGTAGCTACTGAAGAAGAAGAGGAATGTGTATCATGGACTATTAGTTTACTAATATTTTTTGGCACTAATACTATGAACCCAGCCTCTTTCCTCAGTAACTGTTCCCAGATCACCAGATCTTGCATCAAGACCATGAGCACAGTATATTCCAGCTGACCAGACTTCTAGGAAACACCCCTAGAAGATGTGGAGGATTGGTACGTAGATGGCAGTAGCTTCGTCCACCAGGGATTGTGCCTCACAGGATATGCGGTAACAAACATCAGCCCAAAAGGTGGAAATCATCACCTTGATAAGAGCTCTGAAATTATTAAAGAACAAAAGTGGAACAATATATACAGATTCTAAATACGCTTATGGAGTAATACACACCTTTGTGAAAATATGGGAAGAGAGAGGATTTATAAATTCACAGGGAAAAGGACTAATTTATCAGGAGTTAATTCTCCAAGTTTTACAAGCCATCAGGGAGCCTAAGGAGATTGCGGTGGTGTATGTGAAAGGACACCAGCGAGGGCTGAATCCCCAGATCAGAGGCAATAACTTAGCTGATCAGGAAGCAAAAAGAGCAGCCCTCATGTGCATATATGAAGTAACTAAGAGAGCAGACTGCCCGAGTTGTGGCAAGGGGAAAGATTTAAAGAAATTTCTATGCTATGATTGCTGGAAAGACTGGGGAATAGAAGGGATTGAATGTAATTGTTCGGAGGAGGAGAGTCCGCCTTATAGGAACTGTTACAAGCATGGCCCAGCTAATTCTTTATGGTCTGATGGGCATGACCCCCTCCCCTTGTTTTGTTTTACTACTGTAGAAAAGGAAAAGATGACACAAATGGGGATTCGAGAAAGTGAAAAAGGAAAATGGGTACTACCTGACGGACGAGAAGTGTTACCAAAATCAGTAGCTATGAGGGTGCTACGGAGATTTCATGAACAAATGCATTGGGGTGCTCAGGCGTTAGTAGATCAATTCGCCACTAATTATATGTGTATAGGGATATATAACATAGCAAAGGGAATTGTTAAAGGGTGTATGATTTGTCGGAGGGTAAATGCTAAAAATATGAGAAAAAGGGTTCTGGGAGGACGAGAATTAGCCCACCGACCCTTTGCAAGAATTCAATTGGACTTTACCAAACTTCCAAAAACAGGAAGATATAAATATTTGCTGGTAATCATAGACCATCTTACAAATTTTGTTGAAGCATTTCCCACGACAAGGGCTACAGCACAAACCGTAGTGAAAATATTGTTAGAAAACATAATTCCCCGATATGGGATTGTAGAAGCAATAGATTCTGATAGGGGACCACACTTTGTATCAAAAGTATCTCGTGACACAATGAAAGCTTTAGGAATCAAATGGGATTATCATACTCCCTGGCATCCTCAGAGCTCGGGGAAAGTAGAACGGATGAACGGGGAAATTAAAAAGCAACTTACTAAATTAATGTTAGAAACAAAAACCTCTTGGATAAAGTGCTTGCCGTTAGCTTTGTTAAGTATACGCCTAAAGCCCAGGACTGATCTGGGAATCTCCCCTTTTGAAATGCTGTATGGTATGCCTTATGATCTCGAGATACCCCTTGATCATCCCCACCTACAAGATGATCAATTAAAACCTTACCTCACACAATTAATAAATAGACGCAGGGAATTACAGAAAAAGGGTTTAATTGTGCAACGTCCTCCTTTGGATATGGCAATCCACAAGATACAGCCTGGAGATAAGGTCCTGATAAAAACTTGGAAAGAAGTTACATTAACACCACAATGGGAAGGCCCCTATGTTGTTTTGCTTACTACAGAAACAGCCGTCCGGACTGTGGAGAAAGGATGGACACATGCCAGCCGTGTTAAAGGACCCATCTGTGACGAGAAGTGGGAGATTGCTCCAGGAAACAAAGACCTGAAGCTCACATTGCGACGAACTCGATAGGTACCGTGGGTTAAGGTAGAGGCTCTCCCCTGAAGAACACTACTGCTGCCGAGAAGAACTAAAACCTCGTAGTTGGCTGCAACCCAACTGACGAGTGAGGCAGAGGAGTGAATAAGTGGGGAAAGAAATGGGCCTCAGTCATTCCTATCGGTATTTAGGGGTTCTCGCAGTGATTTCATCCTGCATAGCGACTCAACACCACCCCCACCAACCTTTTAAATGGACTTTAAGTCGATTCGAGGATCAACAGGTTATTGCTACCCAGATAACATTGGGGGGGGGCAAGCTTTACTTCTACACTATGTAAGATGATCCCGAGGCCCCGATGCTGGGAATATATGGGATTTTATATGTGCCCGAGTTCGAATCCTGGAAAGGGGTACTGTAACTCCCCTAATCAATATTACTGCAGCTATTGGGGTTGTGAGACTATAGCCCCTAGCTGGATACCGGGATACGGTAGAGATAAATACTTAAGGGTCCAATGGGGTCCATATGGGTGCATTCCACCGCGAGGGTGGGGAGGACGTGGAAACTGCAAATATCTTTTTTTAAATGTTACCCAACCCACGGATAGAGGGTGGAACATGGGAAGAGTGTGGGGAATAAGGTATACGGAACCTGGAACTGACAAGGGAGGACTCATACTAATAAAGAAGGAAATACCCGAGACTTCCAAGGTAGTCGGGCCTAATAAAGAGTTATTAGGGGAAGTTTTGATTGCCCAGACTGTAAAGATACCTGGGACTGCCCGACCTACTACAGTGTTTTTCAATAAGTCAACAGAGTTATCCTTTCCCACACTGCTTCCAAGCATTGTGAAAAAGAAAGAGGTTGTACCCGGGAGTAGTATGTGGAAAGTTATAAATGCTAGTTTCCAGATACTAAATCAAACTAATCCTGAGATAACTGAAGGGTGCTGGCTATGTGTAAGTGTTAAGCCCCCATATTATGAAGCTATAGGGGATATGGGGAGGTCTGAATATTCAAATGAGTTAAATCCTTCCAAATGCAGTTGGGGTCAGGAAATCGGGATAACTTTGACTCAAGTTACAGGAAAAGGTAGATGTGTCGGCACAGTTCCAAGAGATAAAAATGATCTGTGCCATGTCACTTAAAAAATGGACCGAACCCACAAATGGTTAATTCCTGCAAATAACACTAGGTGGGTATGTTCATCGTTAGGAGTCACTCCTTGCATATCTTTAAAATTGTTTAGCACATCTCATGATTTTTGTGTACAGGTGGTCATTATACCAAGGATTCAATACCACACTGAAGAGTATATGTATACCCATCACACAGTGGCTGAATACCATCTGGTAAAGAGGGAGCCTATTACGGCCGTCACCTTAGCCACTTTAATGGCTCTCGGGGCTGCAGGTGCAGGAACTGGAATTGCTTCCCTGGTAAAACAAAGCCAGGAATTTACTTCTCTACGCATTGTCGTAGATGAGGATCTGGCCCGTATAGAGCAATCAATAACAGCTCTGGAAAAATCGGTTAGGTCATTATCTGAAGTGGTACTCCAAAACCGTAGAGGGTTGGATTTGATTTTCTTACAACAAAGAGGACTGTGTGCAGCCCTGCGTGAAGAATGTTGTGTATATGCAGATCATACTGGGGTGGTGAGAGATACAATGACTAAATTGCGGGAAGGATTAGAAAAACGCAAAAGGGAAAATGAGGCTCGTCAGAATTGGTATGAATCCTGGTTTAATTACTCACCTTGGCTTACTACCCTGCTATCAACCATAGCGGGGCCCTTGTTGTTACTTATATTAGCACTGACTTTTGGACCATGTATATTCAATCGAGTAATTGCAATTGTAAAAAGCCGATTAGAGGCAGCTCATCTTACGCTCGTGCGTGCTAAGTATGAATCTCTTGAGCAGGAGAAGGACGACGCAGAAACTTTGATGCTCAGCAAGCAAATATTGCAAAAATTCAATGAACAAAATATGTTAGAAAAAGAAAAAGGGGGGATTGTGATAAATTAGTGGGGGTTTGTTCATTGTCTTTGAGGAATTTGGAGAATCCGCTGAGGGGATAAGGTTGCACAGTTTAATGGCCTTGATAAGGGGGAGGATTAAGCAAGCAGATAGCAGGAGGGGGTGTTGGGTAAACATC
>NW_023309798.1:0-10222 GCF_011077185.1 Oxyura jamaicensis
GCCCAGGATCCGTTTTCCCCTAAAAGATAGGGACCCCATCTGCAGCCATCAGGCCAGGTGTCGAGTAAAGTGCCCCATGGTCGAAAAACCCAAGATTTCTGTCTTGGCACCAGCCCCTGAGCCACGTGTTTAACAGGTGGGCTTTTCGTGTCCTCTCTGTGCATAGGAACGGAACAGAGCTGGCAGCTCTTTCAGGACATCCTTCTGAGAGCGCAAGAGCTCTCCATCCCCCAGCAGAAGAAATCGAGCAGAGGAGGCGGGCGACCAGCATGGCTGAGCAAGGACCTGCAGCTTAAACTGAGGTGAAAGAGGGAAATGTACAGGAAGTGGAAGCAGGGTTGTGTAGCCTGGGAGGAATACAGGGGTGTTGTCCGGGTATGTACAGACGGGATCAGGAAAGCCAAGGCACAGATGGAGCTGAACTTGGCAAGGGATGTGAAGAATAACAAGAAGGGGTTCTACAGATGCATAAACAGGAGGAGACAGGCCAAGGAGAGTGTTCCCCCTCTGATAAACGAGACGGGAGAACTGGCTTCCTCAGACACGGAAAAAGCTGAGGTACTCAATAAGTGCTTTGCCTCAGTCTTCACTGGTGGTCAAGTTTCCTATGTCTGTCAGGACCCTGAATGTTGAGGAGAGGGTGAGAGGAGCGGATTCCATCCCACTGTGACAGTGGAACAAGTCCGGGACTGCCTAATGAAATTGGGTATGTACAAGTCCATGGGGCCAGGTGGTACACATCCCAGGGTTCTGAGAGAGATGGCTGATGTGGTTGCTGAGCCGCTCTCCATCATATCTGAAAAACCATGGCTGTTGGGTGAAGTCCCTGGTGACTGGAAAAAGGGAAACATTACTCCAATTTTTAAGAAAGGGAGAAAGGAAGACCCAGGGAACTACAGGCCAGTGAGCCTCACCTCTGTGCCTGGGAAGATCATGGAGCAGATCCTCCTGGAAGACACGTTAAGGCATGCACAAGATAAAGAGGTGATCCGAAACAGCCAGCACGGCTTCACCAAAGGCAGATCTTGCCTAACCAATCTGGTGGCCTTCTATGACGGACTGACGGCATCAGTGGACAAAGGAAGGGTGATGGATATCATCTACCTGGACTTGAGCAAAGCCTTTGATATGGTCCCTTACCACAGTCTTCTCTCTAAATTGGAGAGGTATGGATTTGAAGGATGGACTGTTAGGTGGATAAAGAATTGGTTGGCTGGTCGCAGCCAAAGGGTTGTGGTCAACGGTTCTATATGTGGGTGGAGGCCGGTCACAAGTAGTGTCCCTCAGGGGTTGGTCTTGGGACCGGTGCTCTTCAACATCTTTATCAATGACATAGGTGATGGAATCGAGCACAGCCTCAGCAAGTCTGCAGATGACACCAAGCTGAGCCGTGCAGTCGATACAATAGAGGGAAGGGATGCCATCCAGAGGGACCTGGACAGGCTGGAGAAGGGGGCCCATGAGAACCTAATGAGGTTCAGCAAGGCCAAGTGCAAGGTGTTGCACTTGGGCTGGGGCAATCCCAGGTATTTATATAGACTGGGAGAAGAAGAACTTGAGAGCAGCCCTGCGGAGAAGGACTTGGGGGTCCAGATGGACGAGAAGCTGGACATGAGCTGGCAGTGCGCGCTTGCAGCCCGGAAGGCCAACTATGTCCTGGGCTGCATCAAAAAAGGGGTGGCCAGCAGGGAGAGGGAGGTGATTGTCCCCCTCTACTCTGCTCTTGTGAGACCCCACCTGGAATAGTGCGTGCAGGCCTGGGGCCCCCAGCACAAGAAGGATGTGGAGCTCTTGGAACGGGTCCAGAGGAGGGCCACTAAGATGATCAGAGGGCTGGAGCACCTCTCCTATGCAGAAAGGTTGAGGGAACTGGGCTTGTTTAGCTTGGAGAAGGGAAGGCTCTGGGGAGACCTCATTGTGGCCTTCCAGTACTTGAAGGGCGCGTATAAACAGGAGGGGGAACGCCTGTTTACATATGTTGGTAGTGATAGGACAAGGGGGAATGGTTTTAAACTAAGACAGGGGAGATTTAGGTTAGATATTATGAGAAAGTTTTTCATTCAGAGGGTCGTGAGGTAGTGGAACGGGTTGCCCAGGGAAGTTGTGGATGCCCCATTCCTGGAGGCATTCAAGGCCAGGCTGGATGGGACTCTGGGCAGACTGCTCTAGTGGTTGGCAACCCTGCCCAGAGCAGGGGGGTTGGAACTAGATGATCTTTATGGTCCCTTTCAAGCCAGGCCATTCTATGATTCTATGGTTCTATGATATGGCCAGTGAGGAAGTTTAATGGTGAGTGGAGACTAACAGTGGACTATCATGGCCTGAATGAAGTCACACCACCGCTGAGTGCTGCAGTGTCAGACATGCTAGAAATCCAGTATAAACTGGAATCTTTATACTTTGGAAATCATATCTCAGAAACTATTAACAATTACACCTATTGCCTTTTTTCATCAGGGAGCCAATCTGTGGAGGGGACAGAGGAAAATATTTTTTCCTACTTGTTCGCTCTCCCTTTCTCCTTCAGCAGCCTCTTCTCCTACGGGCTAGTTATGATAGCTCTTCAAGATTTTGAATATCCTTGGAATGTTCAGACCAGCGTGGTGCTATTGTTATGTCTCCCAAAAGCACTTCAGATTTTGTTTCATGTTAAACAACTACTTAGGAATGCCATCCAGAGATCTGTCCTGAGGCGGGATAGTTGTGAGAGGCAGGGAGTGTGGGAGGATATGGGCAGGCATCTAGAGCAGTGGGCACCTCCAGTGCTTTGGAAATTCACCCCTGATCAACTGAAAAATCCTAAAAAATTGGTAGAATGCTTTAAAAGGGGGTGTAATCACTCTGGCAATTCCAAAGAGACACAAATCACTGCAACGTGCTGTTGTCTGGCCTATGCCTATCAAGCGGCAATCTATGCCACTATAACCCTACTGACAGACCCTGCGGCCACCCCAAGTCCTGTGACAGGCCCAACGGCCACTCCAACCCCTGCAGCCACTCCAATCCCTACAATGGACCCTGCGGCCTCTCCAGCCCCTGCGGCCTCTCCAGCCCCTGCAGCCTCTCCAGCTCCTTTGGCTTCTCCAGCTCCTGCATTTTCTCCAGCCCCTGCGCCCACTCCAGCTCCTGTGACAGGCCCAGCAGTCATTCCAGCTCCTGTGACAGCCCCTGCGCCCACTCCAGCTCCTGTGACGGGCCCAGGGGTCGTTCCAGCTCCTGTGACGGGCCTAGCGGTCGTTCCAGCGCCCGTGACGGGCCCAGCAATCATTCTGTGATAAATGATTGAGTCCCAAATAGGATTCTAATTAAAGTCTGTAATTTATTAAGCAAATAGAGGCAAGCAAACAGCGCTGGGTGCACCGGGAGTCTCTGCTCCACCAAGACACACACCTGTTACATCAGGCGGCTGGTTTTTATGCTCCTAGACTAATACATATTCATCACTACTCCTAGAAAAGGCAGGGTTATTATAATTAGTTCCCGGAATCCAAACCCTCTCCTGGATGCATGCGTATCAGTCTCTGCTGGTCTCTCTGGGGGTCTCTTGTGCTGAAGGCTCATAGTCTTCCTCCCAGGCTTTGTCCTTCGGTCGTCCTTCAACTCCCCCTTTCTCCTTATTTGGTGATCTCTTTGCTGGTTATCAGAGCTTGCGCAGCATCCCATGCAAAAGTCAGCAGTTTCCTAAAAACTCCTTGGTCCTCTTATCTCCCAGACTAGAGTCTCAATGTTCGCCCTTCAAACCCTCTATTTACACAAATTGCTGGATTGTTCCTTTGCATGATACAAGAACTATGTACACTAATCACTCTGTTTTTCTTAAATAGAAGGTTATATTTCATCATGCGGCCCTAGCATTGTTCCATACTGACAAATCAAATTAACACATCTCACAATCCTCCATTTCTTTTTTTCATGGTATTGATTCGTGTTTTCTTTTCCAATCGAGTCAATACTTGCCAAATTGGTACCAATTTTGGATCTTCTTTTATTTTTATTATCATCAGGGAATGGGTTTTCCCTTCCCCTGGTTCTGGGTCAACAGGTACCACAGATATTTTCATTTCCTGTATAACCAAGTGTATTAATCTGGTAAAACAGGGTATTAACCATGGAGTTATTAACAACCCTCCACATATTCCCAATACAACTATCCCGAGTCTAGTAAGCCAACCACTACCCATAAAGTCTCCCCATAATTCTCTTAAATTGACTTAATTCCAAGTTTGAACTGGGACATGTGCAATTTTCTTCATTTCTTTTTACAGGTTCATTCACAGCTTTTCCTTCATCATCAATCTCTAAACAGCAATTACAAGAGTTAAATTTTCCACAGACTCCTTCTTGTGCTAGCAAATAATCTAAAGCTAAGCAATTTTGATACAAAGCAGTTCTCATCTTGGTATTTTGTTTTGCAATTAATCCTAGTGCATCTCCAGTTTTATTCACAACTATTTCTACTACAGCTTGCAACCTAATTATTCTATTAAGCATATATATTGGGGTCCTATAGCCCCAGGATCTGTCTTCTGCCCACGTAGCTGGATAATAGCATACGGTCCTGTCACCTTCTCTGCATAGAGCATACTTAGTTAGGTTAAAAATGCAGCTTCCTCTTTTCTGGCCTTTACAGTCATAGACAGTATGATACACCAATGTTTGGGAGCTCAAGCATCCTTTTCTAGTAGTTACTATACATTGACTGCAGTTGTTGGCCATAGCTTGGGCCAAGAAACTCACCCCAAGTAGGACTTGAAGAGGTCTGGTAAGGGCCATAGTGCTCGGCGGTCACAGCCCGAAGGGGTTGCAACCCTTGGCAGACCTTCCCAGCCGCAGCACCAGTTCCCTATCCGGTTTTGCCCTCTTCCCTAATCTTAAAGGGGTGTACACTGCAGATAGCCTACTGTTACCTTCAGGGGATAATGCTTAACTGATCCCTGTTATTGATAAATCTCTTCCCTTAATAGGTATCTATTCAAGAGTTTCTCTTTTTACTAATTTTACAGGAGTAATTACAATAAATTTGGAGTACTTACAATAAAGGAGTAATTACAATAAAATTCCCACAGCAACGTAGCTTATGCTCTTTGATGAAGGCTTCTTCAAGTCTGTCTGATAGTTTAGTTTCTCCTGGTTCCGATGTTACTTTCCACTCTTCCACTGGACCTTTTACTCACGACACGTGTCCATCCTTTTTCAGCAGTTCTCACAGCTGTTTCTGTAGTTAATAAAACAAGAAAATGCCCTTCACAGAGGGGAGATAAGCTTTCTTCTTTCCATGTTTTTATTAGAACCTTATCTCCCAGTTTTAACTGGTGAATTGCACGTCCTAAAGGTGGTGTCTGAGCCATCATCCCAGTTTCTCTTAGCTCTTTTAATCTTCTACCAATGGTAATTATATATTTCTGGATACTACGATCCTCAACTACATTGTTCCCTAGGGGCATCCCTTGAGAATAAGGCATGCCATATAACATTTCATATGGTGATAATCCAGTCTCAGTGTGTGGTTTAGTTCTAATGTTTAAAAGTGCCAATGGTAAGCATTTTGTCCAGGGCATTTGTGTTTCGATCCTTAACTTAGCCAATTGTTGTTTTATTGTTTGATTCATTCTTTCTACTTTCACTGAGCTTTGTGGGTGCCACGGAGTGTGGTATTCCCACTGAATACCTAATGATTGACATAACAATTTTATTATTTTAGAAGTAAAGTGTGTGCCCTGATCAGAATCAATGTACTGGATTATCCCATATCTAGGTATTAAGTGTTCTAATAACATTTTTACCACCGTTCCATGCCCCAGCGGCCAGAGAACAAGCAACCCAAGACCCAAGACGGCAAGGCGTCTCCTGAATCACCCCTCTTTGTTCCCTCCTCCAAACTCTTTACATTCCTGATGTTATTACCAACCATGGGGCTTGTCGACCCCCATGGCCACACTCCCACATCTCACCCTTCTTTATTAACATAAAAAAGCACAAAAAAAAAACAAATTTTGTAACCACATCCCTGGGAGAGGCAGGCACTGAGTGCTGCCCAGGCGGGGAGGGCTCTGGCTGCCCCTCCAACTCCTGGAGTCCTTGTCTGTGGGTCCTGCATATGCCAGCGGGACCCTTCCAGATGCTGTTTTTTGTTTGAGCTGGAGTCCAAACCGCAGAGGAGGGTGCTGTGATCATGTTAAGGCAGATGATGAGACAGACGGATGGACCCATGGTGCTGACACCCATCTGGGACCGGCTTCTGTTAAAACACAAGCACAACCTCGGCCCCCAAGTTATTAGACTGTAGGGCCCTTCCCGATGATTGGTGCTTAAATTCTTTATTTTTGTTTTTATTTTTTACCATGACTTGTGCTCTTTCTTTAACTGAGTTTCTCCCAGATCTGTCTCCTAGATCTGTCTGTCGCCTTTTCTCCTGCACGGACAGATGCAAGGACCTTCCTCTGTCCATTGATTTAAAAAATTTAAGAACATAGCATACTTTATCTATCTTTTCCTAGGGCTCACACCCCTAATCCCCCTTCTTTGTTTTAGAAGCTGTCCTGGTTTTAGTTAGGATAGAGTTAATTTTCCTCCAAGTAGCTGGTAGGGTGCTGTGTTTTGGATTTAGGATGAGACTGTAATGAACATTAAATACTGTGAGATTTGTTAATCAAACCGATCTTGTAACAAACATTGTATAAGGAATTTGATAATTGTTAAGCAAGCCGGTTGGGCAACTTTCCAAGACACTGCTTCTCATGTTACCTTGTGAGTGTAACCTGTTGAGATCCTATCTGTAGCAAATTCCTGATAAGCTAACAAAGCCGGCGACTGAGATGGCCAAATAAGGACATGTTTGCTAGAGGCCACGATCCACAATGCAGAGGAAGACTACGGCCTTCATCTTCACAACCACCAGAGGGCTTGTGACGACCCCCCCTTGTCACAGTCTGCGCAACCGCAAAGCACACCAGGATGTGATACGTATACCCAGAACAACCAGGCTATAAGAAGAGGACTCTCGCGGGGGTGAGGTGCGCGCCATTGGTGGAGCGGAGACTCCCCGGCCGCCCAGCGCTGTTCTGCTTGCTTGGTTGCTTGCTTAATAAATTTGGCTTTGATAAATATTTTACTGAGAATGGGTTTGTCATTGCCACTTATAACAATTTGGTGCCGTGACTCAGATGCAGGTTAATTTGATCGGGGGTCTGAGCTTGACGGGGGTGCCCCATCTTCCGATGGCCCTCGGGTGAATGATCCCTCTTCCAAAACCTGTAAGTTTGAACCCTAAATTCAGGCAAGCAGGCAGAAGAATCCTGCCGTACCCCATAATTTTTGTGCATGAAGATCCAAACGAAGATTCAGGATTGAGTAAGTATTGGTGAGTGGTTCCGTTCGGTTGGGATGGGTTTCCCGAAGTGCGATTGAATGAGATGCTCCTGGGGAGCGATGTGAGTGCAGACCCTCCTGTAGTGCGGTTCCCATTGCCTGCGAGGGCGTGGGCCACAAACGAGGGGAGTGTGTGTGTGGGTGTACGGAGGCACTTCGGAAGATGGGGCAGAAGAAAATCAAGCCTTCTGACCCCATGGGTGGCCCTAAGGTAGGGTTGCCCGCTATACTGCCAGAAAGTCCCTTAGGGTTGATGATTGCCCGCTGGGCGGACTGGCCTTCGAGACAAGGCAAGATTAGAGAAAAGATGGTATATTACTGTATGCAGGTGTGGGGAGGGAAACAAATAAGAGGAGATCACCTATACTGGCCAGTTTTTGGGTCCTTTGAGGATTGGGTTTGCCAAGCTCTAAATAGGGAAATAATTCGGAGGGCAGACATTAGAGTTTGGGATCAGCAACACCAACATGGTCCCAGCGCAGACATAAAATGGCCATTACAACGGCTGAACTGGGACAATCAGAATGTTGAACATAGGACCCATATGGCAGATCTGCACACCATAATTGTTCAAGGGATTAAGGAATCTGTTCCCAGAGGACAGAACATTAATAAAGCATTTAGTGAACACCAAAGGAAGGATGAAACCCCCACTGAGTGGCTAGAGAGAGACTGCGGAAGAATCTGCAGCTCTATTCGGGATTAGACCCTGCCACTCCCATAGGACAGGCTCAATTGAAAACTCAGTTTGTGGTAAAATCGTGGGTGGATATTAGAAGGAAATTAGAAAAAATGGAGGAATGGCAGGAGAGGGGATTAGATGAATTATTGAGGGAAGCTCAGAAGGTGTATGTGCAAAGAGAGGAGGAGACTCAGAAGAGGCAGGCAAGGATTTTGGTGGCGGCAGTCCGAGAAGGACAAAAGGCAGCTCCAACCCGTACAGTGGGAGTGGGTATTTCAAAACCCAGGGAAAGGCTCCAAAGGAGTCAGAGTGATTTGAGGGACATGAGGCAGGTTGAGTGTTTCTATTGTCAGAAGAATACAACCAGGCCAAGTGCCGGGTCCTGCACCTGGGACACAACAACCCCGGAGAAATTTCCGCTTTCCCCGGAGAAATTTCAAGTAATAGGAGCAAAATGAGAACCTTTTAAGGTCCCGATAATAAAGGGAGTAAAAATAGAAACCCCATCTCAGCATATAGTAGGATCCTTTTTACTGGTGCCCGAAGCAGAATATAACCTATTAGGAAGGGATCTGATGGTAGAGCTGGGAATCAACTTAGAAGTAAGAAATGAGGAAATTGCAGTTAAGCTGTGTACCCTCACTGTGGAAGACGAGGCAAAAATCAATCCTGAGGTGTGGTACACTCCTGAGTCAGTGGGGAAATTGGACATCACCCCTTTTGAAATTACCATTAGAAATCCTGAAATCCCCATTCGAGTAAAACAGTACCCGATGTCACAAGAGGGTAGAAAGGGGTTGCAGCCGGAAATTGAAAGACTATTGAAACAAGGGTTATTGGAACCCTGCATGTCACCCCACAACACTCCTATACTACCCATTAAGAAGTTAGATGGTTCTTACCGTTTAGTCCAAGGCCTAAGAGAGGTAAATAATAGAACGGTTACCAGATTCCCAGTGGTAGCCAATCCGTATACCTTGTTGAGCCAGCTTTCCCCAGAACTGAAATGGTACAGTGTTGTAGACTTGAAGGACGCCTTTTGGGCTTGTCCCTTGAAGGAAGAATGCAGAGATTACTTTGCCTTTGAATGCGAAGATCCTGAGACCCATCGGAAACAGCAACTAAGGTGGACCGTGCTTCCGCAGGGATTTACAGAGTTGCCGAACTTGTTCGGGCAGGCCCTGGAGCAGGTATTAAGCACTTATGAACTAAACTCAGAAGTAACGCTGGTGCAGTATGTAGACAACCTGTTGTTAGCAGGGGAGAGTCAGGAAGCTGTTAGGAAAGAAAGAATTAGGTTACTGAACTTTTTAAGCTTAAAGGGACTAAAAGTATCCAAATCCAAGTTACAGTTCACTGAAGAAGAGGTGAAATACCTGGGACATTGGCTAAGTAAGGGGACTAAGAAATTAGATCCTGAATGGGTAAATGACATCCTGTCACTACGGGCACCTAAGAGTAAGAGACAAGTAAGGCAATTGCTGGGATTGCTCGGTTATTGTAGGCAATGGATTAAAAACTATAGCAGTAAAGTAAAATTCCTATATCAGAAATTGATTGGGGAAGGGCTAATAAAATGGAGCGGACAGACGAGCGGTGCTTCGAAGATTTAAAAACAGACTTAGTAAATGCCCCGGTGCTAAGCCTACCTGATACTAGGAGACCCTTCTATCTGTTCGTAAACACAGAAGAGGGAACAGCATTCAGAGTTTTAACCCAGGAGTGGGCGGAAAGAAAGAAGCCCAGAGGTTACTTTTCAAAATTGTTGGACCCAGTTAGTAGAGGTTGGCCCACCTGCTTACAGGCTATAGTGGCTACAGCCCTCTTAGTCGAGGAAGCCGGAAAAGTCACCCTGGGGGGAGAAGTAAAGGTATACACACCTCATAACATAAGAGGGGTGTTACAACAGAAAGCAGATAAGTGGATTACTGATGCCAGACTATTGAAGTATGAAGGTATATTAATACATTCCCCCCAAATTAGAACTCAAAACAACTAGTTTACAGAATCCAGCTCAATTTTTATATGGGGAACCGAGTAAAGAAGTGACACACGATCGTGTCCGATTAATCATATCCCAGACCAAAATAAGGGAAGACTTGGAGGAAGGGGAATTACCAAGGATGCCCAGGATCCGTTTTCCCCTAAAAGATAGGGACCCCATCTGCAGCC
>NW_023309799.1:0-1618 GCF_011077185.1 Oxyura jamaicensis
GGCCTCCAACTGGATTTGACTCCCTTCACCACAACTCTCTGGGCCCGGCCATCCAGCCAGCTCTTAACCCATCGAAGTGTACACCTGTCCAAGCCATGAGCAGCCAGTTTCCTGAGGAGAATGCTGTGGGGAACGGTGTCAAATGCCTTACTGAAGTCAAGGTAGACCACGTCCACAGCCTTTCTCTCATCCACTAAGCGTGTCACCTTGTCATAAAAGGATATCAGGTTCGTCAAGCAGGACCTGCCCTTCATAAACCCATGCTGACTAGGCCTGATCGCCTGCTTGCCCTGCAGCTGCCACATGATGACTCCCAAGATAATCTGCTCCATGAGCTTCCCTGGCACTGATGTTAAACTAACAGGCCTATAGTTCCCCGGGTCTACCCTCCGGCCCTTCTTGTAGATGGGCGTCATGTTTGCTAGCCGCCAGTCAAGTGGGACCTCCCCCAATAGCCAGGACTGCCGATAAATGATGGAAAGCAACTTGGCCAGCTCCTCCGCCAGTTCTCTCAGTACCCTCGGGTGGATCCCATCCGGCCCCATCAACTTGCGTACATCCAAATGCTGTAGCAGGTCGCCAACCATTTCCTCATGGATTGTGGGGGCCACATTCTGCTCCCCATCCCCTTCCACCAGCGCAGGGTACTGGGCGTCCAGAGAACAACTGGTTTTGCTGTTAAAGACTGAGGCAAAGAAGGCGCTAAGCACTTCAGCTTTTTCCTCATCTCTGATTACTAAGTTTCCCCCCACATCCAGTAAAGGGTGGAGATTCTCCTTAGTCCTCCTTTTTGTGTTGATGTATTTATAAAAACATTTTTTGTTGTCTTTAACAGCAGTGGCCAGATTGAGCTCCAGATGAGCTTTGGCCTTTCTGATTTTGTCCCTGCACCGCCTCGCAGCATCCTTGTAGTCCCCCTGAGTGGCCCACCCTCTTTTCCAAAGATTATAAACCCCCTTTTTTTCTCCTAAGCTCGAGCCACAGCTCTCTGCTCAGCCAGGCTGGTCTTCTTCCGCGCCGGCTCGTCTTTGGGCACGTGGGGACAGACCGCTCCTGAGCCATTAAGATTTCTTTCTTGAAGAGCACCCAGCCCTCCTGGGCTCCTCTGTCTTTCAGTACCGCCTCCCAAGGGACTCTGCCAACCAATGTCTTGAACAGCTCAAAGTCAGCCCTCCGGAAGTCCAAGACAGCAGTTTTACTGATCCCCTTCCTGACTTCGCTGAGTATCGAGAACTATACAATTTTGTGCCCAAGACAGCCCCTGACCAGCATGTCTCCCACCAGTCCTTCTCTGTTATTGAACAGAAGGTCTAGCGGGGCACCTCCCCTGGTAGGCTCGCCAACCAGCTGAGTCAGGAAGTTATCTTCCACGCTCTCCAGAAACCTCCTGGACTGCTTTCTCTGGGCTGTGTTGTGCTTCCAGGATCTGTCTGGGAAGTTAAAGTCCCCCACAAGAACAAGCACTGACGATTTCACAACTTCTGCCAGCTGCCTGTAGAACTCCTCATCCGTCCCCTCATCCTGGTTTGGCGGTCTATAACAGACCCCCACCAGGATGCTTCCCTTGTTGGCCTTTCCGCTGATCCTAACCCATAGCGACTCCACCTTGTCATTCCCA
>NW_023309800.1:0-2164 GCF_011077185.1 Oxyura jamaicensis
CTGTTTTGTTTCTGCGGTGGGTGTTTCACAGGAAGAAGTTTGGCTGGTGTGCCAGTGCCTGATGGCGCTTTATTTCTGCAGGTGAAGAGGAGCCTCGTGCCTGAAGCAACATCCTGGCTATCCTTTGTGTTCCTTGTTGAGGATGGAACCTGCCTCCCAGCATTCCCAAGCTAAGTTGGGGGGCAAGTGCTGTGTTTGAGTCGGGGTTGTGAATGGACACGTAGGGCGGGGGTCTGTGCTTTTAAGTCATTGCAGCGGATGGGGCCTTTCAGGATGGATCGGGTCAGTCAGAGGGATCATGTGAGGGGTTTCTGTCAGGTACAGCTTGAGCACGTGCCAGGCAGGGCAGTTCCAGCTTGGTGTCTGTGTTCTGTGTTGTCTGTGCTGTGCTGTTGCTCTTGGTGCTCGTCAGGCCCTGGGGCAGCCATCCTGAGGGTACTGAACACTTGACCTCAGTGGAATAATGCTGATGCTCAATCGGAAGCTGAGCCCGTCTTGTCTTGCAGCGGGAGCTGAAAGAGCTCACTACCTCTATGCGTGTAATTTTTTCTGTATCAAATGTTTCTGGAAATGATCATCATATGTTAAGCTTTCCTCAGGTCTTGATATCCTCCTTGCTTTTTGCACTGGACAGCTTAGATAGGCAACTTGGTAGCCACGCCGAACGTCCTAAATGCTCATTTCATCATTGTAGGGGTGGTCTGAGCACTTCTTGACTCGCAGTCGCAGCTTAAAGCGCAGATGCGTTTCAGGTCTTGTACGTCATACTCGGTTTCAGATCGCATCTGTTTCCATCCTCGCTGTTGCGGACGTCACGTGGGCTTCATCAGGAGCTCTTGCTTGGGAATTCATTTCCGAAGCGTTTTTTCTATGGGGTTTGCAGTGCCCATCGTTCCGGTCTCTTGTCTTAAAGGCAGGCTATTTATGCCTCCATCATGCCAGTTCTGGCAGTTGCTTCCAGTCGCAGGTCGTGGCATTTGAGTCTCTCCTTGGGTGTGCTGCAGAGCACCTGTTCTGACTTGCTGTTGCTGCAGGGCCTCCCTCTGGGAGTCTTTTTGTGTGCAGGCTTGTGTTCTGTGTTCTGTTCGTAACGTCTGTAGTGTGCCTGTGTGTGTGTTTGGCCTGGAGCTGTCCTGCCTGGCCGGTAGTGATGGTAGCTAATGTGGGGGTCCGTTGGTGTAGCAATATACATTGTCCGGACTGTTTTGGCAAAGACATCCGGTCTGCCTCTGGGCACGTACTGAAAGGCAGCTGGCACAGAGTCATCTCCATAGTGTTTGGCAGATGCGGAGGGGGAGGCTTGAGTTGCTTGCGAGCAGCTGTTCGCATAGTGCTTGAATGGTGCTAGAGGAGGGGTAAGCTCGCAGATGTGGAGTGTTCTGTTTGTTTGTTTTTTCTCCTGACTTAGATAAACCTTGGGAGGAACCAGTCCAAGGAAAGAGCGCCTTCTGGAACTGTCAAGCCTTCATTTGGCAGCTCGATGACTGGCTTGGTCTACTTGTGAGGTGCTGAGGGAAGATGTCTGCCGTTCCAAAACGATACAAATAAAAACTGGGGTCCCTTGTGTCGTTGAGGGGTGGGTGCTAATGCTGGCAGCTGAATGATTATCCTCTGACTACGTTTTGGTGTGTTGAAGCTGAAAGGCAGCCTGCAACCTAGGACGTCACAGCCAGAGCTGCTTCTGGCAAGGTGAGTGATGAAGCAGTTATTTTTGAGTTGCTGTTCTCAGTGTCATTCTAAGTGTTCCCTCTTTCTCTTTTTGAGGTGTTGTAGCTGGCTTAAGAGGGCAGATGGAAGCATCTGCCTCAGGGGCAGGTGAGCGGGCAGAGGTAAGGCAGCAGATGAGAGTAACTATCGTAGCTGTGCTGTGGCTTTAGATGCTGCCTCGGCCTATGCTTTTCTTTTTCTTTCCTGGGTGTCTCGCACAGGCTCAAAGGAGCAAACTGCACTCTGAAGAGCTGCGTTAGAAGGGGGCTGGTCACGAGCTTGGTTGGAGTGGAATGGCTAAGGAGCGTGAGGTGACTGAAAGGTCTTTGTCTTGCCTTGCAGGTGCCATGGCTAGCTGTCCACAGAAGTGGCTGAGGATTTGAGGTAAGGCCGGAGAGCGGCAGGGAGCGGCACGTGCAGTGATGGTTTCCAAGCGCTGCGGTTGCTTTCTCTTCTG
>NW_023309801.1:0-7542 GCF_011077185.1 Oxyura jamaicensis
TAGGTAGTCCAGTGCTCTTTGCCACCTAATTTGTTTCTCACAGATGTAACGCTGATTCATTCTTTCTACTTTCCCGAGCTTTGTGGGTGCCACAGAGTGTGGTATTCCCACTGAAAACCTAATGATTGACATAATAATTTCATTATTTTAGAAGGAAAATGTGTGCCCTGATCAGAATCAGTGGACTGGATTATCCCATATCTAGCTATTGAGTGTTCTCATAACATTTTTACCACCCTTCCGGAGAACAAGCAACCCAAAACAGCAAGGCATTTCCTGAATCACCTCTCTTTGTTCCCTCCTCCAAACTCTTGACGTTCCTGATGTTATCACCAGCCATGGGGCTTGTCGACCCCCATGGCCACACTCCCACATCTCCCCCTTCTTTAACATAAAAAAGCATGATTAACACAAATGAAGAAAGCACGATTAACACAAACTAAAACACAGAGAAAAACTACCAGGCATACTAATTCTATCTTTAACAAACTTTGTAACCACATCCCTGGGAGAGGCAGGTACTGAGTGCTGCCCAGGCAGGGGGGGGTTTTGGCTGCCCCTCCAGCTCCTGGAGTCCTTGTTTGTGGGTCCTGCATATGCCAGCCGGACACTCCCAGACGTTGTTTTTTGTTTGAGCTGGAGTCCAAACAACAGAGAAGGGTGCTGTGATCATGTTAAGGCAGATGATGAGACGGCCGGACAGACTCATGGTGCTGACACCCATCTAGGACCGGCTTCTGTTAAAACACAAGCACAACCTCGGCCCCCAAGTTATTAGAGTGTAGGGCCCTTCCCAGGAATTGGTGCTGTCATTTTTTTATTTTTTATTTTTATTTATTTATTTTTCCATGACTTGTGCTCTTCCTTTAACTGAGTTTCTCCCAGATCTGTCTCCTAGATCTGTCTGTCGCTTTTTCTCCTGCACGGACAGATGCAAGGACCTTCCGTCCATCGATTAAAAAAAATTAAAAAACATAGCATCCTTTATCTATCTTTTCCTAGGTTTCACACCCCTACTCTCCCTTCTTTGTTTTAGAAGCTGTCCTGGTTTAGTTAGGATAGAGATAATTTTCCTCCCAGTAGCTGGTAGAGTGCTATGTTTTGGATTTAGAAGGAGACTAATGTTGATAACACGCTGATGTTTTAATTGCTGCAGAGCAGTGCTTACACTAAGCCAAGGACTTTTCAGCTCCTCCCTCTGTCCTGCCAGCAGGCAGGCTGGGGGTGCAGCAGGAGCTGGGTGCAGCAAGAGCTGGGAGGGGACAGACCCAGGACAGCAGACCCAAACTGGCCAAAGGGGTATTCCATCCCATCTGATGTCATGCTAAACAATGCATAGGGGTGGCTAGCCGGGCTGGGGGGGCCGGCCACCTGGGGACAGGCTGGGCATCGGTCAGCGGATAGCAAGCAACTGCACCGTGCATCACCTGCTCCATGCACATCATTATTATTATTTTCTGTCCCAATAAACTGTCTCTATCTCAACCCACAGGCTTCAGTTTTTCTCGTTTCTCTCCCCTATCCCCTAGAGGGGGGAGGATGAGCAAACGGCTGTGTGGTGTTTAGCTGCCGGCCGGGTTAAACCACAACAGAAGCATACATAAATTGATACAAAGGAACACTTAAATAATACAACTGGACACAAAAATATATATTTTTTGAGAAATTCACATCAGTAATTGTATAAAGCTTTCTTCTGTACTAAGCGGTCCTGACAATTTAGGACTAAAACATTACCTTTGTAATGTAATGTAAAAGGGTTCTCATGACAGTCCTCAAAGGCCACTCTATAGCACACTGACATATTCAAGGCTCTCAGCTTTTATTTCAGTCTGTGTATTCAAGTTCTGAGGTCCTTCTATGATTATGCAAACATCAGAAATATAGTGGTATAATAAATGGTACTTATGAAAGCAGAGTTTTAGAGCCAACATTAAATTTTGCAGGCTCAAAACACCAACTTAATATTTAAACAAGTATTTGATACTTCTGTTTGTTCAAAAAATAGAAAGAGTAAATGCACTTACATACGAATAACTTTTACTTTTCAACAAGCGTGCTCATGTGATTTTTATACTAGTACAAACTTAAACAAACAAATCCACCATATGACTTTTTAAAACAAATGATACCAATTCACCTTTCCCCTACTTGAGTACATTACTTTAAGGCTTTGAATCATCTGACCCACGATTTTACAGCATTAAAATGAGTGGGTCCACAAGGATGCTGGTATGTCTCACTGAGACTTAGCATGAATAGAATTAAAGCTCACCACCTTCAGGAAACAGAAAATCACATGCTCATGCCTTACCTATATTCCTTTTTGTCTCCAAACCAGAACAGCAAGTTTAATAGTAACAGTATTTCATGGCAGGAGATGAGTACTTTTTAATCAATTATATTTTATTAATTAATATTATTAATTTAGTGGCAACATCTTTGGAGAAACTTCCAGTTTTGGTTGTACAACACTGCTTTCTGGTAGTGATTCAGGCATGGGGAGTTCATTCAGTTCAACATGCTGTAAATATAGCCCCACTTTTCCCCTTTCATAGTTCCAGGGCCCGACAGAGAGCATACAGCTCACAAGCCTGAGCTGACCGTGATGGACTCAAAGGTCCTGATTCCACAGGTTCTAGGTCCTTATTAATTATTGGATATCCTGATTTGACCATTTTATCACATAGTACTGAACCATTTTTAATTTGCTCCCTTTTCTCTGGGCCTGGCTCTTCAATTTTGTCTGACCCATCTAGGAATTTTACTGTGGCAATTCCTACAGCCCTTGGTTACCCAGTAAGAGTGTCTTGCAGGGGGACCTATCACCCACCCACGAATCCTATAGGAATCACTTCGGTCCTTCACCGGCCAAGTCCCTCAGGGGAGATTGGAACCGCGGTTAGAAGACCTCCACACTCGCTTCGGAACTAGGTTCCGTCTCAGTCACACTCTTACACACACAGGCAACCGAATCCCACCCAACCGAATGGTACACACTTCAAATACTCACGACCCCGTCGTCTTCGTTCGGATCTTCACACGCAGAATTACGGGCAAAATCCAATGCTGCAGCCGGCAAGGGAGCTCATAAAAAAATCAAATTCTTTGCTTGCCTTTATTCAGGTTCAGGATGGTGTTAGTCCTGACCTGACTCGAACAGGAGCCACCAAATGCTGGGGCGCCCCTCCTAGATCCAGTCAAAATTCAGGAACCAAGACCATCCCGGACAAGCCCCCAATGGTGATAAATGATTAAGTCCCAAATGGGATTTTTGTGATTTATTAACCGAATAGAGGCAAGCAAACAGCGCCGGGTGCATTGGGAGTCTCTGCTCTACCAGGACACACACCTCTTACATCAGGTGTCTGATTTTTATGCTCCTAGACTAATACATATTCATCACTATTCCTAGAAAAGGCAGGGTTATTATCATTAGTTCCCAGAATCCAAACCCTCTCTGGATGCATGCGTATCAGTCTCTGGTGGTCTTTCTGGGGGTCTCTTGTGCTGAAGGCTCGTAGTCTTCCTCCCAGGCTTTGTCCTTCGGTCGTCCTTCAACTCCCCCTTCCTCCTTATTTGCTGGATCTCTTTGCTGGTTATCAGAGGCTTGCACAGTGTCCCATGCAAAAGTCTGCAGTTTCCTAAAAAAAACTCCTTGGTCCTCTTATCTCCCATACTCGAGTCTCAATGTTCGCCCTTCAAACCCTCTATTTACACAAATTGCTGGATCGTTCCTTTGCATGATACAAGAAGTAAGTACACTAATCACTCTGTTTTTCTTAAATAGGAGCTTATATTTCATCATGCGGCCCTAGAATTGTTCCATACTGACACAAATCATATAAACACATTTCACAAGTGACACGATCTTTAAGGTCCCTTCCAACCCAAGCCATTCTACGATTCTATGATACTAGGATGAAAATTAACTCAATCCTAACCAAAACCTGGACACAAATAGACTAAGGGCAAGGTACCTCTGGGTGCATATCAAAAGAGAGGAGAAGTGGTGATAGTTATTTAGAAAGTGTCAGACCTGAGTATGACATAGGAACAATGGTTGGAAAAAGGGGTGGATATAGTCTGAGTTTTAGCTGGGAGAGATTTAAGTTTTCTTCCTAGTAGCTGGTATGGTGCTGTGTTTTGCGTTTACAGAATCAAGGAATCACAGTGTGGTTTGGGTAGGAAAGGACCTTCAAGATCATAAAATTCCAAGCCCTGTGCCATGGGCAGAGACACCTTCCACTAGACCGGGTTGCCAAAAGCCCCATCCAAGCTGGCCTTCAAAACTTGCAGGGAGGGGGGATCCACAACCTCTCTGGGCAGTCTGTTCTAGTGCCTGAATGCAGTCCTCAAGGTGTGGCCTCATCAGGGCTGTGTACAGAGGGACCATCTCTTCCCTACTTCTGCTGACCACAGGATTCCTGGTCCAAGCCAGGATGCTGGTGGCCTTCATGGCAACCTGAGCACACTGCTGGCTCATGTTCAGCTGACTATCAACCAATACACCCCAAGGCCATTTCCACTGGGCAGTTTTCCACATGCTCTTCCTCAGCATTGCATGGGATTGTCGTGCCCCATGTGCAGGACCTGACACATAGCCTTCATGAACTTCATACAGTTGGCCTTGGCCCATGGGTCCAGCCTAGCCAGGACTCTCTGCAGAGCCCACCTACCACTGAGCAGACCAACACTCACTCCTAACTTGGTGTCAGATGACGAACTTCCTGAGGGTGCACTCGATCCCATCATCCAGAATGATAAAGATATTGAAGGGAACTGGCCCCATAACTGAGCCCTTGGGGACACCACTAGTGGCCAGACTCCAAATGGATTGAACTCCATTAACCAAGACTCTTTGGGCCCAGCCACCCATCCTGTTTTGAACCCAAAGAAGCATACACCCATCCAAGCCTTGAGCAGCCAGTTATTCCAGGAGAATAACTTTCCATGGGAAATGATTTCCAAAGACTTCCTGAGGTCTAGGTAGACCACATCCGCAGCCTTTCCCTTGTCCCCTGAGTTCATCACCTTGTCTTAGAAGGAGATCAGATTTGTCAATCAGGACCTGGTTTGATAGGCCCCTTCTGACTGGGCCTGATCACCTGGTTGTCCTGGAAGTGTTGTGTGATGGTGCTCAAGAGAATCTGCTCTGTTAGTTTCCCTAGCACTGAGGTCAGACTGACAGGCCTGTAGTTCGCCTGGCTGCCTGGGGATGGGCTGGGCTTCGGTCAGCGGGTGGTGAGCAATTGCATTGTGCATCACTTGCACATCATTATTGTTATTATTATTATTTCCTATCTTAATAAACTGCCTTTATCTCAACCCACAGGCTTCACTTTCCCGTTTCTCTCCCCCATCCCAGAGAGGGAGTGGGGAGGCTGAGCAAACGGCTGTGTGGTGTTTAGCCGCCGGCCAGGTTAAACCACAGCAGTAACCTCTTCCAAGGACTCCTCCCCCTGCTAAGAAAAGAATTTCCTCCTCATATCTCATCTAAATATATAGCCTTCATTAAGATTCAAACCATTGCTCCTTGTCCCATCATCTCCTCTTCAGGCTCATCAAGGGCCCAACCTGACACACAGGAAGAAAGCCAAGGTGGCAGGAGGCTGGCACGGGTGAGGAAGGACCTCCTGAGCAAAATCAACAGGAGAAGGAGGCAGAGAAATGGTGGCAGCTTGCTGCCTGCCAGCATCAAAGGCGCAGTGATTCTGTACAGAAGAGACTCGTTGCGTGTGTGTAGGGAATGGGAGGGGGTCGTGGGGCAAGCTCCTGGCTAGGCAGAGGGTCCAAGTCCAGCTGCTGGAGGCACCATATTGTCCGTGTGTCTGTACAGGTAGATGTTTTCCCAGCAAATACCCTAGCACACCAAGAGCACCCCCCCCCCTTCCCATTCCCTCTGGTCCTGGCTTTGCTTGCTTTGTAGTGTCCCTGGGGGTTTCAGAGAAGGGTCTCATGGTCATTCCTGCCTGGGTCGGAAATTCCACTGAACAAGCACCTCCCTTAGTGCCTGTGGAGGCCTGACACTCTTCTGTGACACTTCTCTGGAGAGAGTCACCGCCATCAGGGTGAGCCATCTGCAGCCAGCCATGAACAGGTGACACAAGGGAGCTTCCGGGCAGGGGGCCCTTGGGAATCTGCAGCCTTCAGCCAACAGAACCCCCCGGAAGGGGGCAAGGAGACGTGGCCAGTGCTGCCTGTGGGGCAGAATACCTGCATCCATCAGGGCAGAGTTGGACGTGAGCAGCTGAGGGGGGACCCTGGAGAGATGGCCTGGGTGCTACGAGGACACCCCAGGAGCCAGTGGGACATGCTGACAGGGAGCAAGGCCAGCTCCTTACGGGGCTGCACTAGGGGCAGCGGGGGCCACCCAGACCACTTGGGACTCCTCGACTGAGTGCTGCTGTGGCTACCTCTGGAGCAGTGTGGCCCAGGCTGAGGGACCTGGGCTTCTTTGGCCCTGTGTCATGCAAGCTCTGGGCAGCAGAGAAGTGGGCTGAGACTGCTCGAGGGGTGGTTGCGGTGATGGTGGAGTTCTTCCTCTTTGTAGGAAAGAGCATGGGAAAGAAAGAACTCCACAACATTCAGACTGGGGGTGGTGAGATGGGGGCTGAGGTGAAATGATTCTCGAAGAGCAGAGCTGTGGGGCAAGAGGTCACCCAGAGGGTGTCTGGATCAGCCCCTGGCGCTGTGTTTCATGGATTACTGAGGGCAGGTGGAGAGACATCAGTCAAGGCTGGGAGGTGCTCAGGTGAGAGCAAGGTGGGGAAGCAAGGTGGCTATCTAAGTGCTGCAGGGAAACAGGTGTAGACATGCGACAGCATAGGACAGCCTGTGGTGCTTATTGTCAAGGATCTGTTGCAAGATGGAAGCCCCCAACAGAGCCAGGAGCTTTGTCTGCTGGGCTCTGGCTCTTGTCTCTGTCAGGGAGGCCTATGAGGAGACAGCTCATCCTTACAGCACGAGGGTCTCAGTGCCTCCTCGTGCCCCTCCAGGAGCCTAGGAGATGTCCTCCTGGAGCCTTGTCCTTGGCATTGCCCTTACCCACCGTGCACTGACCCAGGAAGAGCCCTGAACCCCACGGGAGGGACAGGAGCTCCCTTCCCAGAGGCTGGGGTCAGGGCCCGACTGTTGGGCTTCATGGGACACTTCAAGGTTTCCTCAGCATCAGGGCCACCTTTACTGGGCCTTGGTCTCCCCGTCATCACTGCCTGCACTTTTCTGCTCTAACAAGTCCATGGGGAGGCTTTGTCAGTAATGACCCTCACTGGGACCATGAACGCTGTGAGAGGCTTTGGAGTTGGCATCAGCCTTGGACTACTTGAGAAGCTGCTGCAGCCACCCAGACGCAGCAGGGCTGGGGGCACTGCCTGCAGCTGGCATGGGGAGAGGAGAGAAGGGGGAGAGAGGTTCAGGGCAGCCTGGGATAGAAACACAGAGGAGAGCTGTCAGGGGAGAACTCCTCACAGCCACCTCCCCATGGTGAGTCTCAGGGTGCAGGGCAATGCCGCTGCGCACCCTGCCAGGCTCTCCTGGAGC
>NW_023309802.1:0-4824 GCF_011077185.1 Oxyura jamaicensis
GAAACAAAACCACCCCAATTTCACAACAAAGTTTCAAAATCTGAGCTAAATCCATCTGAAACTTCACAAATAATTTAAAAAAACATTAGCAAGAACAAGGTTTTGGAAAGATGTAAGAATGTGACTATGTGACTGCATTTTGAAATTTGGTATATTAAAGCCTTTACTTCCCTTGTTGCAAGCTAATTCATTTTTACACCCCTCTTCACCTTTTTTTTTTTTTTTTTTTTTTCCCCCTTTAGATCATAACAGAAATCATATAGTCAAGTTAGATTGAGTGATTACCCATGCTTACTCTAAACAGCAGACAAAAGTTACAGAAAACCTGGACCGAGATTACAGCAGTTTACAAAATGTAAAACAAGGGTAGCAGATGTGTCTTCTTTAGGATAACACAGGGAGGGTTTCAGGAACTTTAACTATTGTATTGTATTGATAGCTCATTTCAGAGAGTGCAATGTTTTTTCCTCCCTTCCCTCCCTTCTGCAAAATAAAGTGGTAAACATGTTCTCTTCAATATATAGTTCAGTTGCAAAAAGATAGTATTTGCATAAATATAAAAACACATGATAAAGCAAAATATTTTTAATTAGTAAGCCAATCATAAATAAATCCACCTAAAAATTAAACAGAACAAGAAGCTGTGTTCCTTCTACATGGATTTTTTTTTAAGCATGTTTTAATAGTCAACTTCACTGTCTAGCTTGGGACTGAAACAATTCATCATTGAACACTCAACAATTCAGCACACTGAGCTGTCTTTTTTTTAGTTACATTTTTACATTTTCTTTACAAATGTAATACTTATGTACATTATATATTTTATTTCTACAATTCATTTACTTTAGTGAAATTCTACAACTTTCAAAGGGAATTCGCTGAGTCTTTACTAAATATGAATTGTTTCTTTTAAGAAGAAATTCATATAAACAACCAACATACAGCACTGCCCTTTGACATCTCTGTTAAGAATTTGAATCTTGAAGGGCTACCATAATAAATGTAAGAAAAAAAAGGCTTTACCTAATTGTACATTTCATTAAGAAATATCATCCCACATAGCTACATAGAATCACCGGCTTGCAATAAACAGAGCACCATACCGCCGCACTACTGGAAACGTGGATAAACCACTTTAAAATTTACTACTGAAAACAGCTTCACCATTCCTAGCACTTTTAGACTGAAATAAATCTGCAAAACTCTTCTGGAAATGTATACATCTTCTTCTTTAGCTGTAAAGTTTCCAAACCAGTGCCGATTACTGTATACTGTGAAGAACAAACATCCACTTTTGTAACTTTCCATATACTTCTCTCAGCCAATGCTTCTATCTGGAGTCAGGATTTTTCTTCTAGTTTACTCCTTGCTCATTTACAAATCTGCTGCTGAATATGAAGTAAGAATTCATAATAAGAGAAAGCTGCTTCTGTCCGATCTTCAATTAAATGCTGAAAAAACTCTGTCTTGGCAGGAGTTTCATCTCTGAAAGAATAGATATTTTAGTCATTTAGCAAGAGATACACTGTAAATTCAAGTAGAGGCATAAATTCTAATGAATTGCTTATTATGTTTTGAAGCCTAGATTCAGCCCCAAGATACTATAGTACAAATAACCCAAAGTTAAGAAAAAAGCCCTCGGAGTCTATGATCACTATCAAACAGCAGCATCTTTTTAACAAGCATAACATGGGAGAAAGGTAGGTGAAATAGCATTTAAAGTATCTTGTAGAAACACAAGAACAGAAGCATAAAAATGATCTAGTGTTTAGACGTAAGCCATTAAGCTGATGGCAATGAATTCTGAAAGTGTTATATGAAATCCCGATAAAGATTAAACCCATAAAAAATTACATCTGTGTATACAGAATTTGAATGTTCTCTTTTTCCTCATTTGACAACAGAGTTTACAGATCTCCACTGCAAAGGGGTTTTAGATAACAGCACTCTACCAAGCGTAGAGGAGATAGTATTTGGTTTCTTCTGAGCTAGACACCCCCACTTTTCAGTGTCAATTAGAAACTGTAAGTATGACTTGCCAATAATCACTCAGTATCTAATAGATATACTTACTTTATTACTTGAAGAACTGGGCTTAAAGGTCTGTTGTCCCTCAGCCAGGCTATGAAAGACCGCGTCCTTTCTGAAGAAAGTGCAACTACCTCAGGGAGTTGTGTCTGGTTGAAGGTAATTGAAATAAATTATATTTTATTATCAGAACTATTTTAAAGAACAGATCCTCATATTCATGACATGGCCCAATGACAGAATAACCACCATTTCTATTGTGAAATTACCATGTACTACATATACACATTTTTTCTTCAGCTTAAAATACAATTCTGTAATACCTGTTTTATACCTGTTTTTTAGCCACCAGCTAGGCCGCTATGGTCCTCGCTAGGCAGAGAGCTTGCGCTAGAAAGTCTGTAGCCACCCAGACAGACTGCCTGCTCAGAAATGCAGCAGTTCAGGTCTCTGGATGCAGGGAGTGCCAGAGCCTGCTGCTGCCATCTGAGGGAGGCAGAGATACTGTGTGTGTGAGGTGCGAGCAGGTGGATGACCTGGTCCGCCTGGTGGCAGAGCTCGAGGAGGAGGTGGAGAGGTTGAGGGCCATCAGGGAGTGCGAGCGGGAGATAGACTGGTGGAGCAACTCCCTGCAAGGCCTGAAGGAGAGGCACCGGGGTGAGACTCCCCTAATGGGGGTGGACCCCCTGCCCGGTCACTGTCGGGCAGAGAGAGGGGACCTAGGAGTTGAGGAGTGGAGACAGGTCCCTGCTCGACGTTGCAGGAAACTCCCCCCACCACCTGCCCCACCTTCCCAGGTGCCCTTATGCAACAGGTTTGAGGCCCTGGAGCTCGAGAGAGCGGTGGATGAGGGTGTGGCAGAAAAGTTAACCAGGAAGCCTAGGGTGAGGAAGTCTGCTCCACGCCTCAAGACTGCTCCCACCAAGAAGGAAAGAAGGGTGATCGTTGTGGGTGACTCCCTTCTCAGAGGAACGGCGGGCCATATCTGTCGGCCTGACCCTACCCGTAGGGAAGTCTGCTGCCTCCCTGAGGCCAGGGTCAGGGATGTTGCCAGAAAGCTTCCCAACCTGGTTCGCCCCTCTGATTACTACCTGCTACTGATAGTCCAGGCTGGCAGTGATACCACTGATGAGAGAAGCCTGAAGGCTATCAAACGGGACTTCAAGGGGCTGGGACGGTTAGTGGACGGAGCGGGAGTACAGGTGGTGTTTTTGTCCATTCCTACAGTGGCAGGGAATGGTTCAGAGAGGACACAAAAAGCCCACCTGATAAACACGTGGCTCAGAGGCTGGTGCCAACACAGAAGTTTGGGGTTCTTTGACCATGGGGCGCTTTACTCAGCACCTGGCCTGATGGCTGCAGATGGGTCCCAACTGTCCCAACTGTCCCCAAGGGGAAAACGGATCCTGGCCCAGGAGCTGGCAGGGCTCATTGAGAGGGCTTTAAACTAGGTAAGAAGGGGGACGGGGATGAAACAAAGCTTGTTGGAGGTGTGCCAGGGGGAACAGTGGCAAGGCTGGAGAAGGCTAAGGCCCAGCTGAAGTGCATTTACACTAATGCACGCAGCATGGGAAACAAGCAGGAGGAGCTGGAAGCCATTGTGCAGCATGCAGGCTATGACTTGGTTGCCATCACGGAAACGTGGTGGGACCACTCTCATGACTGGAGTGCTGCAATGTCTGGCTATAGGCTCTTCAGAAGGGACAGGCAGCACGGAAGGGGTGGTGGAGTGGCTCTCTATATTAGAGAGTGTTTTGATGTCAGCGAACTTGAGGCTGGGAATGACAAGGTGGAGTCGCTATGGGTTAGGATCAGCGGAAAGGCCAACAAGGCCTGGTGGGGGTCTGTTATAGACCACCAAACCAGGATGAGGGGACGGATGAGGAGTTCTACAGGCAGCTGGCAGAAGTTGTGAAATCGTCAGCGCTTGTTCTTGTGGGGGACTTTAACTTCCCAGACATCTCCTGGAAACACAACACAGCCCAGAGAAAGCAGTCCAGGAGGTTTCTGGAGAGCGTGGAAGATAACTTCCTGACGCAGCTGGTTGGCGAGCCTACCAGGGGAGGTTCCCCGCTATGCATTCTGTTCACTAACAGAGAAGGACTGGTGGGAGATGTGCTGGTCGGGGGCTGTCTTGGGCAGAGTGACCACCAAATGGTAGAGTTCTCGATACTTGGCAAAGTCAGGAAGGGGATCAGTAAAACCGCTGTCTTGGACTTCCGGAGGGCTGACTTTGAGCTGTTCAGGACACTGGTTGGCAGAGTCCCTTGGGAAGCGGTTCTGAAAGACAGAGGAGCCCAGGAAGTCCGGGCGCTCTTCAAGAAAGAAATCTTAATGGCTCAGGAGCGGTCTGTCCCCACGTGCCCAAAGACAAGCCGGCACGGAAGAAGACCAGCCTGGCTGAGCAGAGAGCTGTGGCTCGAGCTTAGGAGAAAAAAGAGGGTTTATAATCTTTGGAAAAGAGGGCGGGCCACTCAGGGGGACTACAAGGATGCTGCGAGGCGGTGCAGGGACAAAATCAGAAAAGCCAAAGCTCATCTGGAGCTCAATCTGGCCACTGCTGTTAAGGACAACAAAAAATGTTTTTATAAATACATCAATACCAAAAGGAGGACTAAGGAGAAGCTCCACCCTTTACTGGATGCAGGGGGAAACTTAGTAACCTGTGATGAGGGAAAAAGCTGAGGTGCTTAACACCTTCTTTGCCTCAGTCTTTAACAGCAAAACCAGTTGTTCTCTGGATGCCCAGTACCCTGAGCTGGTGGAAGGGGATGGGGAGCAGAATGTGCCCCCCCC
>NW_023309803.1:0-30040 GCF_011077185.1 Oxyura jamaicensis
AGCTTTGTGGGTGCCAGGGAGTGTGGTATTCCCACTGAAAACCTAATGATTGACATAATAATTTTATTATTTTAGAAGTAAAGTGTGTGCCCTGATCAGAATCAATGTACTGGATTATCCCATATCTAGGTATTAAGTGTTCTAATAAAATTTTTACCACTGTTCCGGAGAACAAGGACCCTGAGATGGTGAGGCATTTCCTGAATCACCCCTTTTTGTTCCCTCCTCCAAACTTTTTACATTCCTGATGTTATCACCAGCCATGGGGCTTGTGGACCCCCATGGCCACACTCCCACATCTCCCCCTTCTTTATTAACATAAAAATGTGTGATTAACACAAATTAAGAGAGCACGATTAACACAGACTAGAACACAGAGAAAAACTACCAGGCATACTAATTCTATCTTTAATAAACTTTGTAACCACATCCCTGGGAGAGGCAGGCACTTGAGTTCTGCCCAGCCAGGGGGGGCTCTAACTGCTCCTCCAGCTCCTGGAGTCCCTGTTTGTGGATCCTGCATATGCCAGCGGGACCGTTCCAGACGTTGTTTTTTGTTTGAGCTGGAGTCCAAACTGCAGAGTAGGGTGCTGTGATCATGTTAAGGCAGATGATGAGACGGCCGGACAGACTCATGGTGCTGACATCCATCTAGGACCGGCTTCTGTTAAAACACAAGCACTACCTCCGCTCCCAAGTTATTAGAGTGTAGGGCCCTTCCCAGTAATTGGTGCTGTAATTTTATATTTTTATTTATTTATTTTATTTATTTTACCATGACTTGTGCTCTTCCTTTAACTGAGTTTCTCCCTGATCTGTCTCCTAGATCTGTCTGTCGCCTTTTCTCCTGCATGGACAGATGCAAGGACCTTCCTCTGTCCATCGATTTAAAAGTTTAAGAACATAGCATACTTTATCTATCTTTTCCTAGGGTTCACACCCCTACTCTCCCTTCTTTATTTTAGAAGCTGTCCTGGTGTAGTTAGGATAGAGTTAATTTTCCTCCCAGTAGCTGCTAGGGTGCTATGTTTTGGATTTAGAATGAGACTAATGTTGATAACACACTGATGTTTTAATTGCTGCAGAGCAGTGCTTACACTAAGCCAAGGACTTTTCAGCTCCTCACTCTGTCCTGCCAGTGGGCAGGCTGGGGGTGCAGCAGGAGCTGGGAGGGGACAGACCCAGGACAGCTGACCCAAACTGGCCAAAGGGGTATTCCATACCATCTGACGTCATGCTGAACAATATATAGGGGTGGCTAGCCGGGGTAGGGGGGCCTACCGCCTGGGGACAGGCTGGGCATCGGTCATCGGGTAGCAAGCCACGGCACCGTGCATCACCCACTCCGTACACATCATTATTATTATTTTCTGTCCCAATAAACTGTCTCTATCTCAACCCACAGGCTTCAGTTTTTCTCGTTTCTCTCCCCCATCCCAGAGAGGGGGGAGGGTGAGCGAACAGCTGTGTGGTGTTTAGTTGCCGGCCGGGTTAAACCGCAACAGAAGCATACATAAATTGATACAAAGGAACACTTAAATAATACAACTGGACACAAAAATATACATTTTTAGAGAAGTTCACATCAGTAATTGTATAAAACTTTCTTCCTGAAAATTTAGGACTAAAACATTAGCTTTGTAATGTAATATAAAAGGGTTATCATGACAGTCCTCAAAGGCTACTATATAGCACACTAACATATTCAAGGCTAACTGCTTATATTTCAGTCTGTGTATTCAAGTTTTGAGGTCCTTCTATGATTATGCAAACATCAGAAAGATAGTGGTATAATAAATGGTACTTATGAAAGCAGAGTTTTAGAGCCAATATTAAATTTTGCAGGCTCAAAACACCAACTTAATATTTAAACAAGTATTTGATACTTCTGTTTGTTCAAAAATAGAGTAAATGCACTTACAGAAAAATAACTTTTACTGTTCAACAAGCGTGCTCATGTGATTTTTATATTAGTAAAAACTTAGAAACAAACAAACAAATCCACCATATGACTTTTTAAAATAAATGATACCAATTCACCTTTCCCCTACTTGAGTACATTTACATTAAGGCTTTGAATCATCTGACCCACGATTTTACAGCATTAAAATGAGTGGGTCCACAAGGATGCTAGTATGTGTCATTGAGACTTAGCATGAATAGAATTAAAGCTCTCCACCTTAAGGAAACAGAAAGTCACATGCTCATACCTTAACTATATTCCTTTTTGTCTCCAAACTAGAACATAAATTTTAACAGTAACAGTATTTCATGGCAGTAGATGAGTACTTTTTAATCAATTATATTTTATTAATTAATATTATTAATTTAATGGCAACATCTTTGGAGAAACTTCCAGTTTTTGTTGTACAACACTGCTTTCTGGTGGTGATTCAGGCATGGGGAGTTCATTCAGTTCAACGTGCTGTAAATATAGCCCCACTTTTCCCCTTTAATAGTTCCAGGGCCCGACATAGAGCATACAGCTCACAAGCCTGAGCTGACCGTGATGGACTCAAAGGTCCTGATTCCACAGGTTCTAGGTCCTTATTAATTATTGGATATCCTAATTTGGCCATTCTATCATATAGTACTGAACCATTTTTAATTTGCTCCCTTTTCTCTGGTCCCAAGTCTTCAATTTTGTCTGACCCATCTAGGAATTTTACTGTGGCAATTCCTACAGCCCTTGGTTACCTAGTAAGAGTGTCTTGCAGGGGGTTTAGGACCTATCACCCACCCACGAATCCTATAGGAATCGCTTTGGTCCTTCACCGGCCAAGTCCCTCGCGGGAGATTGGAACCGCGGTTAGAAGACCTCCACACTTGCTTCGGAACTAGGTTCCGTCTCAGTCACACTCTTACACACAGCCAACCGAATCCCACCCAACCGAACGGTATACGCCTTAAATACTTATGACTCCGTCATCTTCATTCGGATCTTCACACGCAGAATTACGGGCAAAATACAATGCTGCAGCTGTCAAGGGAGCTCATAAAAAAATCAAATTCTTCGCTTGCCTTTATTCAGGTTCAGAATGGTGTTAGTCCTGACCTGACTCGAACAGGAGCCACCAAATGGTGGGGCCCCCCTCCTAGATCAAGTCAGAATTCAGGAACCAAGACCATCCCGGACAAGCCCCCAATTGTGATAAATGATTAAGTCCCAAATAGGATTTTTGTGGTTTATTAAGCGAATAGAGGCAAGCAAACAGTGCTGGGTGCACCGGGAGTCTCTGCTCTACCAGGACGCACACCTGTTATATCAGGTGTCTGATTTTTATGCTCCTAGACTAATACATATTTATCACTATTCCTAGAAAAGGCAGGGTTATTATAGTTAGTTCCCGGAATCCAAACCCTCTCCAGATCCATGCGTATCAGTCTCTGGTGGTCTTTCTGGGGGTCTCTTGTGCTGAAGGCTCGTAGTCTTCCTCCCAGGCTTTGTCCTTCGGTCGTCCTTCAATTCCCCCTTTCTCCTTATTTGGTGGATCTCTTTGTCGGATATCAGAGGCTTGGGCATCGTCCCATGCAAAAGTCTGCAGTTTCCTAAAAAAAAACCTCCTTGGTCCTCTGATCTCCCAGACTCGTGTCTCAATGTTCGCCCTTCAAACCCTCTATTTACACAAATTGCTGGACCGTTCCTTTGCATGATACAAGAACTATGTACACTAATCACTCTGTTTTTCTTAAATAGGAGTTTATATTTCATCATGCGGCCCTAGCATTGTTCCATACTCACACGAAACAAATGAACACATTTCACAAGGCCCTACTGCCTCTCAGAGAGGCGCCTGCAGTGCCGTGGGGACAGATTTCTTTCTAGTACGAGAGGACACAGGACTATAGAGGGGGGTGGGCACTCCATCCAAGTCTGCATCGTATTCCTGGGGTTGAGGAGGAAGCTTAAACAGATCTATTGGATCCTGCTCTGAGGGTTGATGAACTTTTTCTACTTTAATACACCTCTGCCCAATACTACATGCTGAACAACAGCGTCTCAGTCTACCCCTGTGTTCAATATTATTTCCTTGTTCGAGCGCAAGTACCATAGGGTCCTGTGGTGGTACCATTCCACAGTCCCTTTGCCATTCCGGATGATTCCGGAGAGTGAAAAACATATCTGCATATGATACTTCATCCCATTTTACTTCCCTTCTTAAGAACAGCATCAATTGTAAAAGGGTATTATAGTTTATTGTCCTGTTGAGGGGACACTTAGCCCCATCCTCTAACTTATATAGTGGCCACCACTGATTACAATATTTAAGGGTCTTTTTACTTTCTGTACCTCCAGTCCCAACAATGTCTTTCCAATGAGCAAGTACACAGCCTAAGGGACTCTTTTTCAAAATACCTCCTTGAGTATTTTCCATTTTACAACTTCTTCTGATAATCTTTTATTTTGGCTTTTGTTACCCTTTTGTTAAGTTTCTACACAAATCTTTTTCTACAAATCCCTATGGTTTTACCCAGTCTTTCTCCCTCACAAAATATTCATTCAACCTGTCACACGCTTTGTTCATCTCCGGCTGCTCCCCTCGCAGAGAATACAGAACCGTGGATCGTAACTCCTCACTCACTTCGCAGCAATGCTGCGTCTCACAGCACAATCACACACAGAGTCCCGTAGCACTTATTCATACTACAAGAATAACAACAACCAACCAAAGAAGTATTGTTTCTGACCATGTTCGTCGCGGAGTGACTCACTGCACAACTATACTTTGTCTCAAACACATACACTTACACAAATGCTTTCAACACAAAATATCTGGACATTTAAAAATAAAACATGCAATTATTATTACTCCAGTTAGTATCCCTCCAGCAGCTGCAAATATTATCCAGGTAACCTTGTCACAACTGTGAGAGGCCCACTTACCCTTCTCCTGCTTCTTATACAGTCATTAGCAGGTCCGTCCTGGCTCCCAAAACTGGGATGCAGCGGTAACCTCGGATTTGCTCAGTCTTCTCCCAGGATCGCTAGTGGCTGCTCTGTCGGTCAGCAAATCCTCCGTGACCACTCCATCAGTCAGCCTGTAGGGTACCCTCTTCCCCTCTGGGTCTATGCTGTATGCCAGACATCTCTGCGCGATTTACCAGCTGCCCAATATTGGGCCCCTTCTTTAAAGGAAACACATACAGTTTCTCCACAGTCCACCAGGTCGTTGTCTGCCCCTGCAGTGAGCGGCTGAGGAGTGGTGTTCCTCCAGGGAACTGTGTCTGGTGCACGCTAGGATGTTTGCGACACAGCCACTCCTGTGGGCAGGCTGAGAGCCTCCTGCCTGGCTTGCAAAAATAATTCATGGAAGAACACTACAACTCAAAAGCAAATGAGTTATAAAGTAGGTATGTGGTTTATTTTGGCACCAGGCACACGCGGGATAGCTCCCAAAGGCATATGCAACAATTTGCTCAATCATGTTCTCTTTTACCCCCTACAATATTACATATGCCGAAACACATCTATGCATCAATGGCGCCGAAAATAAACCACATACCTACTATATAACTCATTTGCTTTTGAGTTGTAGAGTTCTTCAGCAAACCAATGGGGCTCGTCGACCCCCATGGACACACTCCCACATCTCCCCCTTCTTTATTATCAAGGAAACACAAATTAAGAAAGCACAATTAACACAAATTAAAACACAGAGAAAAACTATCAATCATACTAACTCTATCTTTAACAAACTTTGTAACCACATTCCTGGGAGAGGAAGGCACTGAGTGCTGCCCAGCCAGGGGGCTCTGGCTGCACCTCCAACTCCTGGAGTTGTTTGTGGGTCCTGCATGCCAGCAAGACCCTCCCCTACATTATTTTTTGTTTGAGCTGGAGTCCAAACTGCAGAGGAGAGTGCTGTGATCATGTTAAGGCAGATGACGAGATGGACAGATGGACCCATCGTGCTGACACCCATCTAGGACCGGCTCTTGTTGAAACAGAATCACAGAATCCCAGAATTGTAGGGGTTGGAAGGGACCTCGAAAAATCATCGGGTCCAACTCCCCTGCCAAAGCAGGTTCCTCAGAGCAAGCTGCCCAGGTAGGCGTCCAGACGGGCCTTGAATACCTCCAGAGAAGTAGACTCCACAACCTCCCTAGGAGCCTGTTCCAGTGCTCTGTCACCCTCACCGTGAAAAAGTTCTTTCGCATGTCGGTGCAGAACTTCCTGTGCTCTATCTTGCGGCCATTGCCCCTTGTCCTATCCCAATAAACCACTGAGAAGAGGTTGGCAACACAGCCTTCTGGCATGTCGGCCACTCCTCCCAGATTTGTATCATCAGCGGACTTGCTGAGGGTGGACACTATTCCCTCATCAAGGTCGTCGATGAAGATGTTGAACAAGACCGGACCCAGCACCGACGCCTGGGGAACACCGCTAGGCACAGGTCTCCAGTCGGACTCGGTGCCACCGATCACCACTCTCTGAGCTTGGCCAGTCATCTAGTTCTCAACCCACCTTACTTAAACACAAGCATAACTTCGGCCCCAAGTTATTAGAGAGTAAGGCCCTTCCCATTGACTGGTGCTTATTTTTTTTACCTTGACTTGTGCCCTTTCTTTAACTGAATTTAAGGTATTATGATTAAAATGTTTGTGAATTGAAGGACATTCCTCTGTCCATTGATTTAAAAAAATAAGAATACAGCATGTACCATGTACCATGTACCATGGGCCTGTTCAATAGCTGTTTGACCCGTGGGGAGAATGAGGCATACCCGTCAGATGTTGAATGCTCCACTGTTGAAAAAACAAATGGGTTGCATGGACCACATATCCTGGCCCATTATATGTTTTAATCGTTTTGGGGATTCCTAACGTTGCAAAAGCTGACAGAAAATATTTACACACATCCTTTGCCTTTTCTCCTTTCTCCTGCATGGACAGATGCAAAAATAGAGGCAGAAAAGGTATCAATTGAAACATAAACATAGCAAAGTTTTCCAGATTCTGGCAAGTGTTTAACAAACAGTCCTTTAAGTTTATTACTATTAATGTCCATGACTGGGGGAGCATAGTTGGAGATGGCAATCCTAGTTGAAGTGCTCCCATATCTTCCATGGCTTTATTAATTTTTCTCAAATCATGTAACCGGCTCCACTTTGCATTCCTTTTCTTGATTACTAACACCGGAGAGTTAGTTGTGGGTACAATATGTCTCACTTTAAGTTGTAAAGCAACTTGGCCTTCGGGCCCTATGTATCCTGTTTCTCCTGGATCGAAGGGATCCAGGTCCTTTTCAGGGCCTATAGGGCCTGGATCAAAAGGATAGTTCTGATCACCAGGGGGTGCAACAGCAAAAGACTGCGATGGCAGTACCGGCAGGGGGGCTGATGGTGTACCAGGCGGATCAGTGGACGAGCCCACAGCTCCCTCATTATCTGGCAAACCACAGATTTCTGATTGTAGTCCCACATGGATCTTTAAGGCCTCAGAGGTTGCTCGCCAGGTGCCGAGCAATCCCGCCTCAATCTTGTTTTTAGTAGCAGAGTCCCACACCTTGACCTCAATTTGGTCCCATGTTTCATGATTGTAAACTGTCTGATTCGTAATAAAGGGAATGAACTGGAAGGTTCCCAGGACATTCTTTGGTACTAAGGACATATGATTCCCCACAGTGCGCAACTGCTTACCTTCAGCCAGTAAGGGGCAGTTGTGTGCATGGGTCCATTTCTCTCAGCTTGAGCTTCCTTCCAGCTCGGGTGTGCTTCCTTTCAGCAGCTTTCAGTATGAGCTTCTCTGAGTGATTTGCTGAGTTCGGCCAAACCTATCTTCATGAGGCAATCAGTGTCCCTGTTCCTGTCCTGGTCCCTGTTCTGCTAGCCTGTTCCTGTTCATTCCTTTTTAGTTTTTGTCCCTGTTCTGTTAGCCTTTCCCTGTTCCCTTCAGGACCCTGTTCGGGCGCCATTTGTGGCGTAACGACCACATGGACACCTTAAAGATAAGGGATCAGTAACCACTACTACTTTATTGATGACATAACTTCAAGTCTCATACTGAGGACAGGCTCCCTTTTTATACCATTCACTCTACAGCAGCACATTTCCACTAACTATTCATTGGTCAACAACTTTGCCCGGCAACAGCAAACACTTAGCAACTTCCATGTCTTAACAACTGGAGAACAAGAAGTTTGAGACAGCAAGGTGTCTGTCTCCTGAATCACCCTTCTCTGTCCCTTCTAAACTTTTTACATTCCTTATGGCCTCATTGTTAATAGTCTGATTTTATCACCAACCATGGGGCTTGTCGACACTCCCACAGACTCTGACTCAGCAAGTGGGGCACAAGCATATTGGAGAGCAAGCTCTCTGGACTGATTACCAGGGCTTTAAACAAGGTTTAATGGGAGAAGGGAGGGGAATTAGATGTGACAGAGGAGGGCTGGGGGATGTTGTCACTGCTGTCAGTGTCAAAGATAGTAGGGAAAAACCTCTGAGTTGTCCCATAGGATTGTCCGAGGGCTCCTCAGAGAAGGTAATGATCCCAATACCCTGTCTGGAATCTTCTTCTTGCATCCCTCCTCTAGGGGTAACTGCGCCTGCTGCTTCCCTAAAGTGCCTGTATAGCAATGTGTGAAGCATGGGAAATAGGATGAGCTTGAGATCTGTGAACAGTCGCGGGGCCACGATCTCATTGCGATCACAGAGACGTGGTCGGACAGTTTGCATGAATGGAACGCTGTCATGGAGGGCTATGTCCTCTTTAGGAAAGACAGGCTGGGGAAGCAAGGGGGAGGAGTTGCCCTTTACGTGAGAGAGCAATTAGAATGTACCCAGCTCCACGTGGGGGAGGGTGAAGGACAAGTGGAGAGCTTGTGGGTGAGAATTAAAGGGTGGGCTGGTATGGGGGACACTGTTGTGGATGTGTACTACAGGACACCAGATCACGAGGAAGAGGTCGATGAGTCTTTCCAGAAGCAGCTGGAAGTAGTTTCGCGATCCTGGGCACTGGTTCTCATGGGCGACTTCAATTATACAGACATCTGTTGGGTAAACAACTTGGCCAGGCAGGCACAGACCAAACGGTTCCTACACTGTGTTGAAGATAATTTTCTGACGCAGGTGGTGGAGGAGCTGACAAGGCAGGGGGTGCTTCTGGACCTTGTCCTTAGCAACACGGATGGGCTTGTTAGGGATGTGAAGGTTGGGGGCAGCTTGGGATGCAGCGACCATGAGATGGTGGAGTTCAAGATGGAACTTGGTGGAAGAAGTAAGGCTAAAAGCCGGATTGCTACCCTGGACTTTTGGAGAGCCAACTTTGACCTCTTCTGGGACCTGCTTGGGGGTATCTCATGGGCTAGACTGCTGGAAGGTAAGGGTGCTTGTGAGAGCTGGGCAACATTTAAACAGCATTTCTTCCAAGCTCAGGATCGGTGCATCCCGAAGAGTAGGAAATCGGGGAAGGGGGGCAGGAAACCTGCGTGGATGAGCAAGGAGCTCATTGACAAGATCCAAAGGAAGAGGAAGGTCAATGAAATTTGGAAAAAGGGCCTGTCCTCTTGGGAGAAGTATAGGAGTGTTGTCACGGCCGTCAGGGATGTGACAAGGAAGGCTAAAGCCCACCTGGAGATGAAGGTTGCAAAACAATAAAGGATAATAAGAAAGGTTTTTTAAGTATGTAAACAGTAAAAGGAAGACTAGGGATAATGTGGGTCCCTTGCTGAACGAGGGGGGTGTCCTGGTAACAGGGGGCGCTGAGAAGGCGGAGATACTGAATGCCTTCTTTGCTTCGGTCTTTGCTTCAAAGACTCCCCCAGGGGACTCCTGGACCCTGGAGGGAGGAGAAAGGGTCTGGGAAATGGAGATCTCCCCCCTGGTTGAGGACGGAGTGGTTCGGGAGCAGCTGCATGGGATCAGCGCATGCAAATCCATGGGCCCTGATGGGATGCAACCACATGTGCTGAGGGAGCTAGCAGAGGTGATCGCCGAACCACTCTCTATCATCTTTGAAAGGTCCTGGAGAACAGGAGAGGTGCCTGAAGACTGGAGGATAGCCAATGTCACTCCGGTCTTCAAGAAGGGCAGGAAGGAGGATCCAGGAAACTACAGGCCAATCAGTCTCACCTCAGTCCCTGGAAAAGTGTTGGAGCAGCTTGTTCTGGATGCCAGTTCTAAGCAATTGGAAGAGAAGACGGTTATGAGGAGTAGTCAGCATGGATTCACCAAGGGGAAGTCGTGCTCGACCAACCTCGTTGCCTTCTTTGATGGCATCACCAGCTGGGTAGATGGGGGGAGAGAGGTGGCTGTCATCTACCTTGACTTTAGCAAGGCTTTTGATACTGTTTCCCATGACATCCTGCTAGCAAAGCTGAGAAACTGTGAGATAGATGAGTGGACGGCGAGGTGGGTTGAGAACTGGCTGACTGGCTGAGCTCAGAGGGTGGTGATCAGCGGCACAGAGTCCGGCTGGAGGCCTGTGACTAGCGGTGTTCCCCAGGGGTCGGTGCTGGGTCCGGTCTTGTTCAACATCTTCATCGACGACCTTGATGAGGGAATAGTGTCTGCCCTCAGCAAGTACGCCGATTACACAAATCTGGGAGGAGTGGCTGACATGCCAGAAGGCTGTGCTGCCATTCAGCGAGACCGGAACCGGCTGGAGAGCTGGGCAGGAAGAAACCAGATGAGGTTTAACAAGAGCAAGTGTAGAGTCCTGCACCTGGGAAGGAAAACCGGAAGTATCAGTACAGGCTGGGGGATGACCTGCTGGAGAGGAGCTCTGCGGAGAAGGACCTGGGGGTCCCGGTGGACGACAGGTTGACCATGAGCCAGCAGTGTGCCCTGGTGGCCAAGAGGGCCAATGGGATCCTAGCGTGCATTAAAAGGACCGTGGCCAGCTGGTCAAGGGAAGTGATCCTCCCCCTCTACTCTGCCCTGGTCAGGTCTCACCTGGAGTACTGTGTCCAGTTCTGGGCTCCCTGGTACAAAAAAGACAGGGATCTCCTGGAAAGAGTCCAGTGGAGGGCCACAAAGATGATACGAGGCCTGGAGCATCTTTTCTATGAGGACAGGCTGAGAGACCTGGGTCTGTTCAGCCTGGAGAAGAGGAGACTGAGGGGGGATCTTATCAATGTCTATAAATATTTGAGGGGTGGGAGATAGAAGGATGTAGCTAACCTCTTTGCAGTGGTTTGCGGGGACAGGACAAGGGGCAATGGCCGCAAGATAGAACACAGGAAGTTCTGCACCGACATGAGAAAGAACTTTTTCACAGTGAGGGTGACGGAGCACTGGAACAGGCTGCCTAGAGAGGTCGTGGAGTCTCCTTCTCTGGAGATATTCAAGGCCTGTCTGGGCAGCCTGCTCTGAGGAACCTGCTTTGCAGGGGGGTTAGACCCGGTTATCTTTTGAGGTCCCTTCCAACCCCTACAGTTCTGTGATTCTGTGATTCTGTGATTCTGTGATCTACAAAGTATATTACAGTTTTTGTAGGACCTCCTGGTGCATCACTCCATTTCCTGGCTGCCTCCTGAGAAAAAAATGGCATTTAGCACATGGTTTCAGAATTTCACAGAATTGCTCATATACGCAGGTTTCCTGCCCCCCTTCCCCGATTTCCTACTCTTCGGGATGCACCGATCCTGAGCTTGGAAGAAATGCTGTTTAAATGTTGCCCAGCTCTCACAAGCACCCTTACCTTCCAGCAGTCTAGCCCATGAGATACCCCCAAGCAGGTCCCGGAAGAGGTCAAAGTTGGCTCTCCAAAAGTCCAGGGTAGCAATCCGGCTTTTAGCCTTACTTCTTCCACCAAGTTCCATCTTGAACTCCACCATCTCATGGTCGCTGCATCCCAAGCTGCCCCCAACCTTCACATCCCTAACAAGCCCATCCGTGTTGCTAAGGACAAGGTCCAGAAGCACCCCCTGCCTTGTCAGCTCCTCCACCACCTGCGTCAGAAAATTATCTTCAACACAGTGTAGGAACCGTTTGGTCTGTGCCTGCCTGGCCAAGTTGTTTACCCAACAGATGTTTGTATAATTGAAGTCGCCCATGAAGCCCCCCATTTATTCATTAAACTTTAATATGTCATATGCCTTGCTTTCTTGCTATCCCATTACTGTGTGTTGTTACTATCCCATTACTGTGTGTTGTTAACTCTAAAACCAAACACTAAACAAAGCTTTTGGAGACAGCAAGTCCTCAGGAAAACAGGAGCAAAGGAAAACGTGTATATATAACAGAACATAAAGAAGGCAAAAAGGACCAAAAAAAAAGTAACCATACTTAAAAAATGCAAACAGAATTCCAAGGTATGCTAATCAGAAAATGTCATATTATGCAAATATAACAGTAATTACTGAGCATATGTATTTGAATCTCAGAAGAAGAAAAATATGTAACAGCTACTGATGCCATATTGAACATTTGACTAATTTAAGATATTGATTTCTATTTCTTTTGGATATTATTTTTTTTTTAATGAAAAACTGCAAAACACTTTGTCTGAGGTTAATAGACGGGTTAAAATTTCTTATAATGATTTAGCAAGTCAAATAGTCACTGATCTCTGTGGTAAGGACTTAAAGCGTGAGGGCATAAGTGGAAAGTAGATGATCTGAATGAAATGAAGAAATTGGAAAGTCAGTGATTAAAAGAAGGATTATAATAGCTAAATTAATTAGCTGGATAAATAACATAAATAAGACAAAGACAGATTTTTAAGAAAGTAAGAATTCCATGCCTTCAGGTATCAATGTTTTAATCAATTCAATAATATACTAAGGAAGGGAAAAAAGTGTTGGGTGGGTTTTTGTTGGTGGTGGTTTTGTTTGTTTATTTGGAGGAATGGGAAGTCCTTGACAGTAAAATTAGCTTCATGAAGGCAACCTTTGTATCTCATGTATCTGCTTGAATAGAGTTTGAACATATCTTCGTCTAATAAAAATTATTTCTTTGGTCTTCTAACACAGTGTTAACATGTGGGGAGTCACTGTGATCTGAAACTCAGGGATATTTATTTTATTTCAAATAATTCCTTACTATGCAATGGTTAAATGCTGGGACCAGTTTTCTTACCTCTGTTTCCAACACAGCCCAAATACTAAGACAGGACTTGTAGGTTTTCCTTCTGCCTGCTACTCAGCACACAATGCATGGGACCATCAAAAGTAACAGTTCTGGGCAAGTTGGCATGTAACTTACAGGAAGTTGAATCACACTAGAGAAATTCATATCCCAAGCATCATAAGATGAAATAAGAAGTTGTGATGAAACCTAACAGAAATGCATTCTTGTATTTTAAAAGTCTTTTACAGAGACAGCAGAAAAAGAAATACCACCCTTACTGTCAACTTATATAATGGAGATACCTAAAAGATTGATATTGTTTTGTTGTGCCTGAGGGGACACAGCTCCAGACTAAGACACTGACATTTAGGTGCCTACATGTGAATGAAGTAAGACAAACCATAGCCAAGGCATCCCTAAAGGCTTGGTAGATATTACACAGGGTCCAAAAAAGGCCCATATCTTTTTGGAGTGACAAATGGAAGCAATGTGAGATACCCTGAAAAGTCCTACCTGGTACTATATATCTTGTATTTAAACAACGAATCAGACCCTCAAATAATCATAACTGTTGAGTATAGAGGTATTTGACACCTACCTCACATGCAGGCTATTTAGTCTGGAGCAGAATTCTACCCCTCAAACATTTCCTATGAATACTTATTATGAGGTGACCATGTAGGAAACTGGGTTTATTTCTCTGAAACTTTACACAGTGCTAACCTGGCAGCTGGCCCAGCTCCTGTGACATGAATGGTGAAATCACCAGCTGCCATGGATTTTGAAGGGGTAAAACAAATCAAGGCTTCCTCCTGTGTATTCTGCAATTAAATTCTGATCATAGACTAAGGGAAAGAAAAATAAATAAATAAATAAATAATGCCATATAAAGATGTTTAGCAAATGCATAAACATAATAACCAATGTTATTTATGTTACGTTACCAATGCATTACCATAATAACCTCTTGTCATCCTTCACTCTCCAGGTCTTATTTGTGCTGATTCTGTTTAGCAAGGCCCTAATATGATTGTACAGACAGTGAAATCAATTAGTCAAATGGAAAAATTATCTTTAGAATTATTTCAAGTCCTTTATTTTTAACAAAATTAAAGGGGTGATGTTGGAGGGACTTCCTGAGAACTGGTAGAAAAAGGTCTGGATTCATCAGGTACATCAATTGAGTTCTTCTTTCCAACTAATCCTCTAAAATTATGACCCTCGGGTTAGCTGATTCTCTCTTGTCCAGCTGGCACACACTCAGTTGTGAGGAGATGTCACAAACAGTGACTTCAAAGTCTTCAGTTATTTTCCTTTAAAAGAGTAGGATATTGCTAAATTATTTCTCAGTAGTTCATGTCCTGCTTACTTATCTCAGGATCTACACACATTAGGCTCCCTATTGCTTTTATTTAGAAAGGACAGTATTACAGAAATTCATGTTGTCAGGCACCATTTCATTTCTGATGTAACTATATTTTTGCTATTGCTTTTTGGTGTCCTGTAATAATAATTGTGCAGTCATCCACACCTACCTTCTCCATTCATTTAACAATATGCTGTGTGATCTTTCAGGGAACCACACTGAAAAAGTAATTGCATATGGACATTTATAAATTTTCTGGACAAAATCTTCTATGGTTTCACTTAATTCACTTAATTAATTACCCACCACACAAAAGATGGAAAGGGATTTACTGAGAGAGGTGAGGAACCCTTGGCAACATGTTGAATATCTTCCAAGATAGCAGGCTAAGAAAAGTAACCCCCCCCAAAAATGTTCCATAAGTGCTAAAATTTCCAAATAAAGTCCTCTCTCCTAAAGCCATAGGATTGCATTACAGGGAGAGCTTGCCTTTCTCAGAAGATGGCACATTTTCAGCTCTTATGAGATAAATGTAAAGTAAATGCAAGTGAAACTAACTTATGAGAGTGAGCCAGAAAAAAGCTTAAAACTATGGCCCTCTCTGTGAGGAAAGAATGATTCTTTCACTCACTTAGACACATGCACATGAAGCTTTCCTGTAGGAGAAAGGCAATTCCTTGATCTTCTCTTGTGATTGCTGCATAAGCAGCATCTTTATATATGTACATTTGTAAGAAAAGACAGTCGTTACCTAGAGACCTGCATGAACAAGCTATGCAAAGACTGGACAGAATAAAACAAAACCAAACATATATATATGCATATATACGTATATATATTGTGATAAATGATAAAATTCCAAATAGGATTTTAATCAAAGTTTATGATTTATTAAGTAAATAGAGGCAAGCAAACAGCGCTGGGTGCATTGGGAGTCTCTGCTCCACCAGGACGCACACCTATTACATCAGGTGGTTGATTTTTATACTACTAGACTAATACATATTCATCACTATTCCTAGAAAAGGCAGGGTTATTATAATTAGTTCCCAGAATCCAGACCCTCTCCGGGCGCATGCGTATCAGTCTCTGGTGGTCTTCCTGGGGGTCTCTTGTGCTGAAGGCTCGTAGTCTTCCTCCCAAGCTTTGTCCTTCGGTCGTCCTTCAACTCTCCCTTTATCCTTATTTGGTGGATCCCTTTGCCAGACATCAGAGGCTTGGGCAGCGTCTCATGCAGAAATCAGCAGTTTCCAAAAAAAACCTCCTTGGTCCTCTTATCTCCCAGACTAGAGTCTCAGTGTTCGTCCTTCAAGCCCTCTATTTACACGAATTGCTAGACCTTTATTTTGCACAATACAAGAACTATGTACACTAATCACTCTGTTTTTCTTAGATAGAAGGTTACATTTCATCATGCAGCCCTAGCATTGCTTCATCCTGACACAAATCCAATGAACACATTTCACAATATCATTGTACTTTTTGTTTGTTTGTTCATTTCTTAGGGTGGATAACTGGGGGAGTTTGGAATAAGAAGGAACTTATTTTCCCAAGTGAGATGGGAACCCAATAGGAAATCTGGGAATTAATCCTAAATTCAGTGAATGCCTTTATCCCATTTCCTTATCTGCTGTCTCACGTTAGACTAACCAACCACATGAATGACATTTATCCAGATACCTGTGCAGAGAGAGGACTCACATGAAAAGAAAAGAGTAGTATCTTAAAGGGAAAAAAAAAAAAAAAGGGCAGAGAACAGGATATCACCTGAAATGAGGTCATACTGTAAAGAACAACAACAATAAATTCCTTAGAACAAACTGAAAAACGAAATCACAGAATCACAGAATAGTCTAGATTGGAAGAGACTTCCAAGATCAACTAGTCCAACCTCTGACCTAACACTACCAAGTCCTCCACTAAACCATATCCCTAAGCTCTACATCTAAACGTTTTTTAAAGACCTCCAGGGATGGTGACTCAACCACTTCCCTGGGCAGCCCATTCCAATGCCTAATAACCCGTTCAGTAAAGTTTTTATTCCTAATATACAACCTAAACCTCCCCTGATGCACCTTTAGCCCATTCCCCCCGTCCCGTCACCAGGCACGTGGGAGAATAGACCAATCCCCACCTTGCTACAGCCTCCTTTAATACACCTATAGAGAGCGATAAGGTCACCTCTGAGCCTCCTCTTCTCCAGGTTGAACAATCCCAGCTCCCTCAGCCGCTCCTCGTAAGACTTGTTCTCCAGACCCCTCACCATCTTCATTGCCCTTCTCTGGACTCTCTCGAGCACCTCCATGTCCTTCTTGTAGCGAGGGGCCCAAAACTGAATGCAGTACTCAAGGTGCAGCCTCCCCAGAGCCGAGTACAGACAATCACTTCCCTAGACCTGCTGGCCACACTGCTTCTTATACAAGCCAGGATGCTGTTGACCTTCTTGGCCACCTGAGCACACTGCTGGCTCATATTCAGCCAACTATCAACCATCACTCCCAGGTCCTTCTCTGCCAGGCAGCTTTCTAACCACACATCTCCCAGCCTGTAGCTCTGTTTGGGGTTGTTGTGCCCCAGGTGCAGGACCCGGCACTTGGCCTTGTTGCACTTCATACAGTTGACCTCAGCCCATCGATCCAGCCTATCCAGATCTTCCTGCAGAGCCTTCCTACCCTTGAGCAGATCGACACATGCACCTAACTTGGTGTCATCTGAAAACTTACTGAGGGTGCACTCAATACCCTTCATCCAGATCATCAATAAAGATATTAAAGAGTTTTTAACCCAACGAAGCTTACACCACTCCAAGCCATGAGCAGCCAGTTTCCTTAGGAGAATGCTATGGGAAACGGTGTCAAAAGCCTTACTGAAATCAAGGTAGACCATATCCACAGCCTTTCCCTCATCCACTGTGTCACTTTGTCATAGAAGAAGATCATGTTCATCAAGCAGGACCTGCCTTTCATAAACCCATGCTGTCTGGGCCTGATTGCCTGGTTGCCCTGCAAGTGCCGCGTGATGACACTCAAGATAATCTGCTCTATGAGCTTCCCTGGCACAGACATTGATCAGACATTGATTTCCAGGTGTGGTGGTTTTACTTGGGTGGGTGGCTGAGCTCCACCACAACCGCTCTTTCACTCCCCCTCCTCAAAGAGGAACAGGGAGAAAATACGATGAAAGGGGCTCAAGGGTTAAGATAAGAATGAGGAGATCGTTCAGTAATTATCATGACGGGCAAAACAGACTCAGCATAGGGAGGTAGTAAGATTTATTACCCATTACTAACAAGCTAGACAAGTGAGAAACAAAGGAAATAAATTAAAAGCACCTTCCCCCCATATCCACCCTCTTCCACCTCCTCCCCCCGAGCAGCACAGGGGAACAGGGAATGGGTGTTATGGTCAGTCTGTAGCGCTTCTCCGCCGCTCCTTCTCAGTCACTCTCATCCCCTGTGCTGTGGGGTCCCTCCCACGGGATGCAGTCCTTGCTGAACTGATCCAGCGTGGGCTTCCCACAGGCAGCAGCTCTTCAAGAACTGCTCCAGATATGGGTCCGTACCACGGGGTCCATCCCTCAGGAGCAAACTGCTCCAACCTGGCTCCCCCACAGGCAGCAGCTCCTGCCAGGTCACCTGCTCCTCCGTGGGCTCCTCTCCACGGGCTGCAGGTCCAGCCGGGAATCTGCTCCGGCAGGGGTCTTCCACAGGCCGCAGTCTCCTTTGGTGCAGGTCCAACTGCTCCACCGTGGTCTCCTCCGCAGGCTGCAGCATGGAACCCTGCTCCACCGTGGTACTCCATGGGCTGCAGGGGGACATCCTGCTTCACCATGGTCCTCACCACAGGCCGCAGGGGACTTCTGCTCCGGTGCCTGGAGCACCTCTCCAACTCCTTCTTCACTGACCTTGGTGCCTCCAAGGCTGTTCCTCACTCCTCTCATTCTCCCAGCTGCTGTGTGGCGCAGCGTTTTTTTCCTGTCTTAAATATGCTCTCACAGAGGTGCAAACAACATCACTTATTGGCTCAGCTCTGGTCAGCAGTGGGGCCCTTACCAAACATGGGGCAGCTTCTAGATCCTTCTCACAGAAGCCACCCCTATGGCCCCCTGCTACCAAAACCTTGCCACGTAAACCCACTACTCCAGGCCAGATTGCTCTCCCATGATGCACAAGAATTAAATGCTCCCAGGACTCACTCCCTTCACAATACCCTTGAGATTACAACTAATTAGTGAGCGCATTTATGGAAAAATTTTGGCCAAGCTTTTCATGAGAATTTTTACTCTGCAAAATTTTACTAGATTCCAAAAGTAAGATCTAAAATGGATGAATGCATACAACAACTTTCCAAGTTTTTGCTGTGCTTGTGTCAGACAGGTCTTCATTAAAACTCAGTATGTGTTTCAAATAAAAAGGTCTGGATAACTTTGCCCAGTTCTGTCCTTCTCCTCTCACTGCCACTTCATGATAGGATGGGAGTTTTCCTTAGAGGACCCAGCCAGAGAGGGAAATGGGGCACAACATCTCTGGTTCACCCAGTGTGACTTCACTCGAAGAATTTGGGCTTCTGATCTCCATTCTGAACTGCACCTTTACAGGATTCTGGAAAAATAAAAAGTATGAACTTTTTGACTCTTAATTCAGTCATCCCAGTTAAGAGCCTAACATAAGCTAGGAGAAATCCAGACCTAGCCAGGACCTTTGTCGGAGGAGTTCAAAGTCTAATTAACTTTTAAACAAGTATGAAGCACATATTGTATGGATAGCATAATAAACAATGCTCATGGAACCACATACACAAAACAAGAAAGAAATTAATAGAGGAAAGCTGTCTCATCCACAAGAGATATCTTGAGCTACTGCACATATCATAACCCTTAAAGAGAAGAATGGAAAGAAAAAAAAAAAAAAAAAACTAACAAACCCCCACAAAATCATGGATTTATATATATATATATATATATATACACATACTGGGGGGTGAGAAGGGGGAAGAAAGATGTTAAAAACTTTTGTTAAGAAACAATGTAGATATCTGTATAAGGGTCCTCACCAAATCCAGTTTGTCCTTCTGCATTCTAGGACATACTTGTGTATGTGTTTATTTCTATCATGGATATTATGGGGAAAAGCTTACAGATAATGTGTGTACATTGTATTCTGAACAGCAACAGAGTGACGGTCCATGTGATCTTCTCTGAGGACTCATGCCTTAGCCAATAAAATCTACATTTTTCTCCCCCATTTCCTGAGTAGGAACATTTAAAATTCTTGTACTTTGACTTCTCAGAAAAGCATGTCAATGCAAAAATCATTTGATCAGCACATTATGTTATGTTGCTGAGATAATCAAGGTTAGAGCAACTGTTTATTACGTAGCAGAGAGCAAAGTCATCTCACCTTTCTACTAATCAAATCCTAGCTGAATGCAATTTGAATAGTTTTGAAAAACAAATAACACTGCTGAGGACAAACTGAGTTTTTAAAACATGCATTGCAGAATGGATAGGACAGCATGCAGAATGTTTTAAACAAAGACCATTTGGGATCCCTTTGAAAATTTCCCTTTTCCTTAGGAAAATGCATGGGGAATGGAATTAAATTCCCCCAGTGTTATAAATTAGCTCTCAATTAATTGACAGAGAGGGTCATGTCCAATAATGCAAATGATTTTATTAAGTAAGCAGCCAACAAGCAAAACAGCACTGGGCGGCCGGGGAGTCTCCGCTCCACCAACGGCATGCGCCCAGTCCCCACCAACGACCCCTTTTATTGTCCCTTAGTTCCGGATTTCAGTTGCACATCCGGATGTCTTCTGTGCTTGCACGTGCTGTTGCTAGGGGGTCGTCCTGTTCCCTCTGGCGGTCGTGAAGATGAAGATGGTAGTCTTCCTCTGCGTTGTTGTTTGACCCTTCTTCCTTATTTGGTAATGCTTGAGCAGGGGATGAAACTGGGGTTTCTGGTTGAACAACCTCTTTTGTCTGCTTCACCAATTTCTTAACACACCACTTAGAGAGATATCCTGCTTCAACAGAATATTTCAGAATGTCCTGATCTTATCTTGACCACTTCTTTAAAACTGTTTGAATATGTACATTACAATGAACAAACTCCCATCGTTTATTACAATCCCTCCTTTTTCTATATCATTTATTTTGTTCATTGAATCTTTGTAATGCCTGGCTGCTGAGAACCAGCTTTTCTGCGATGTCTTCATCTGTATTTACTGGATCATACCTAGCACGGAGGAGCATTAAATGCGCTGCCTCTAAACGATTCTTTACAATAGCTATTAGTTTTTTAAGAATACATGGTCCAAAAGTTAATGCTATTATTAACAATAATAAGGGTCCTGCCACGGTTGACAATAAGGTAGTAAGCCAAGGTGAATAATTAAACCAAGATTCATACCAATTCTGTCAGTCCTCATACTCTCGCTTTTTTTTTCCAATCTTTCTCTGAGTTTAGCCATTGTGTCTCTTACCACTCCGGTGTGATCCGCATACACCCAGCATTCTTCCTTCAGAGCCGCGCATAACCCACCCTGTTGCAAAAATAATAGGTCTAATCCTCTACGATTCTGTAATACGACTTCTGAGAGGGACCTCACAGATTTTTCTAGAGCAGAAATAGACTGCTCAATTCGGGTCAAGTCCTCATCTACGGCGATACGTAGAGAGGTGAATTCCTGGTTTTGTTTGATTAGCGAAGTGACCCCAGTACTGACTCCCGCTCCTCCCAAAATTAATAACGTGGCCAGAGTTAGGAGTTAGGGCCGTAAACGGTTCCCCCCCCCCCCTTTTTTTTTTTTCCAAATGATAGCTTGCTACCATGTGTTGGGTATACATATATTCTTCAGGGTGATATAAGATTCTTGGTATAATTATTACCTGTACACAAAAATCATGAGACGCGTTGAAAAGTTTTAGCGACAGACAAGGAGTTACCCCTACAGACGAACAAACCCACCTAGTGTTGTTAGCTGGGATTAACCATTCGGCTGATTGTTTTCCGATACTGTAGTAATTTTACAGGCTGGATTCTCTGAACACTTCCTGATAATACCTTATTTGTTCCTACTGCCTGGGGTCTATTGGCATCCTCCCTTTTTATCAGTATGAGACCCCCCTTTTCTTGGAAGTTCAGAAAAGTCACTTTACCACTGTTGCCCAGGCCCATGGCCTTTTCCAATTTGACCCAGTTTTGGTTTGGGGGTTAGTCTGAAGACAAAGATCACATTAAGTTATTTGAATGATGTTAGCATATAAGTTCTTGGCAATAATTTTTCAAATTAGATAGTTATACAAAGCGTCTATTCCTCAATGTGTCCTCCGGTGTTTTTCCTTTACCAGGGACCACAATAAATTGGAGGGGATGACTAGCTTCACCTTCCCTTCTTTGGTAATAGCCCATCCCTCTTGGTTATATTTTCCCTTTTGACTTTTGATTAATTTTCTATTCTTTTTGTTATATGCAGGCTTACCTTCAAGGGGAATCTGCCTGTCTGGAGCCAGGGCTCCCTCAGTTGCTACCTCATTTTCTACTGCTTCTTTTGCCTCTGTCTGCCAGATCATGTCCTTCCGCCAGTTCTGAGCTCACCTTCTGCTGTGCCTTCTTGGTATTTCAAGAACCTTTGTAGGGAAAGCCAGTGACCGCCTTTCACTTCCAGCACCGCAGACACTGTGTGAGACACTAGCACAGTTATTTTCTGGCCCAAGGTGAACTTGCGTGCTTCCTGGATATTTAGCACCATTGCTGCAACAGCTCTGAGGCATCATGGCCTCCCCTTGGCAGCAGCATCCAGCTGCTTAGAAAAATAAGCAACTGTCCTTCGATATGGGCCCAGGTCCTGTGCTAGTATTCCCAGGGCAATCCCCGTCCAGGCCACACATGCTGCTTCTGTCTGGGTGGCTATGAGGAGGTCATCTACATACTGCAACAGACTTCCTTCTCCTGATGGGGCTTCCCAGGTCTCCAAGTCCTTTGCAAGTAGTTCTCCGAACAAGGTGGGTGAGTTCTTAAATTCCTGAGGCAACTTTGTCCATGTGAGCTGTGTTTTGTGCCCACTCTTAGGGCTTGTCCAATCAAATGCAAAGATTTTCTGGCTGGCTTCATGGAGAGGGAGGCAAAAGAAGGCCTCCTTCAGGTCTAAAACAGTAAACCAAGTTAGTTCTGATGTTAAGCATTTTAATCAATTATCAGGCTAATTCCTTCTCTGTCTTCCTTTTCAAGGGGTACTGTTTAATTCTGCCTGGCTGTTTTCCTTCCTTAAGATTAATTTGTATTGGAAGTGCATTATTATTATTATTATTATTATTATTATTATTATATTTTATTTTATTTTTTTGCCTTCCCGGGTACATCCAGAAAACACTTGACTTAGGATTTCCTCACTAATTTCCTCTTTGCTCTCAATAGCTGTCAAGATCAAACTCAACACTTCCACATATCTTTGATCATTTACCTCCAGAATAATCTCCCCATTTTTAAATGAAATGGTTGCTTGTAATCTTTCCAATAAATCTCTCCCTAGGAGTGACTCCAGGAGTTGGGCATGTATAGGAACTTGTGAATGCCCCACTGTTTCCTGTTATAAATTAGACCACACAATTTTCTGGTCTATTGAAATTATTTTATTAATCAAGTAAGCAGACACAAGCAAAACAGCGCTGGGCGGCTGGGGAGTCTCCGCTCCGCAACAGCACGCAACTTCCCTTTCCAGGGTTGCTGTTTTATAGCAGTCGAATTCCGGCTTGTCAGGACTTGTTGAACTGGCTGAGGCTGCGCAGTCTATTGTTGAGAGGGGGGTCGTTGTTTCTCTACCCGTGATCAGCGTTGTGCTCGTGTTCAAGCGGGGGAGGTGAAGCGGCAAAAAGGATGTCCTGAGGCAGAGTCTGGTTTCACTTAAGGGTGTTTACCCAACACCCCCTCCTGCTATCTGCTTGCTTAATCTTTCCCCTTATCAAGGTCGTTAAGTTGTGCAACCTTATCTCCTCAAAGGGTTCTCCAAATTCCTCAATGACAATGAACAAACCCCCACTAATTTATCACAATCCCTCCTTTTTCTTTTTCTAACATATTTTGTTCATTGAATTTTTGCAATATTTGCTTGCTGAGCATCAAAGTTTCTGCGTCGTCCTCCTCCTGGTCAAGAGATTCATACTTGGCACGCACAAGCATAAGATGAGCAGCTTCTAATCGATTTTTTACAATTGCAATTACCCTATTGAAAATACATGGTCCAAAAGTCAATGTTATTATTATTAGTAATAAAGGTCCCGCTATAGTTGACAATAGTGTGGTAAGCCAAGGTGAATAATTAAACCAGGATTCATACCAATTCTGACGAGCCTCATTTTCCCTTTTGCGTTTTTCTAATCCTTCCCGCAATTTAGTCATTGTATCTCTTACTACCCCAGTATCAGTATGATCTGCATATACACAACGTTCTTCATGTAAAGCTGCACACAGTCCTCCTTGTTGTAAGAAAATCAAATTCAACCCTCTACGGTTTTGGAGTACCACTTCGGATAATGACCTAACCGATTTTTCCAGAGCTGTTATTGATTGCTCTATATGGGCCAGATCCTTGTCTACAGCAATGCGTAGAGAAGTAAATTCCTGGCTTTGCTTTATCAGGGAAGCAATTCCAGTTCCTGCACCTGCAGCCCCGAGGGCCATTAAAGTGGCTAAGGTGACGGCCGTAATAGGCTCCCTCTTTACCAGATGGTATTCATTCACTGTGTGACGGGTACACATATACTCTTCAGAGTGGTATAGAATCCTTGGTATAATGACCACCTGTACACAAAAATCATGAGATGTGTTGAACAATTTTAAAGATAGGCAAGGAGTGACTCCCAACGATGAACATACCCATCTAGTGTTATTTGCAGGAATTAACCATTTGTGTGTTTGGTCCAGTGGCATGGCACAGATCATTTTTATCTCTTAGAACTGTGCTGATACATCTACCTTTTCCCGTAACTTGAGTCAAGGTTATCCCGATTTCCTGACCCCAACTGCACTTGGAAGGATTTGACTCATTTGAATATTCAGACCTCCCCATATCACCTATAGCTTCATAATATGGGGGCTTAAAACTTACACATAGCCAGCACCCTTCAGTTATCTCAGGATTAGTTTGATTTAGTACCTGGAAACTAGCATTTATAACTTTCCACATATTATTCTCGGGTACAACCTTTTTCCTTTTCACAATGCTAGGAGGCAGTGTGGGAAAGGATAACTTTGTCGACTCACTAGAAAACACCGTAGTAGGTTGGGCAGTCCCAACTATCTTTACAGTCTGGACAACCAAACCTTCCTCTGATAACCCTTTATTAGGCCCGATTACCTTGGAAGTTTCAGGTTTTTCCTTCTTTATTAATATTAGCCCTCCTCTATCAGTCCCAGATTCATAATATCTTACACCCCATGTTTTCCCAAGGAACCATCTCTGGTCAGTGTGGTCAGTCACATTCACCCACAGGAATTTGCAGTTCCCCTTTTGCCGGGTTCCAGCCCCTCGGTGATAGACTGCCTGAATCTTATTCCGGTGGCCACAGCCCAGTGGTCCAAACTGTACGGTGAAGTACGTATCCCTACCTGCCCCGGGTTCCCATCCTGAGGCAATAGTCCCACAACCCCAATGAGCGCAATAATAATGATTTGGATAATTACAGTAACCTCTTCCCGGATTAGAGGCTGGACACATATAAAAATCCGACTGATTATTACACATTGGTCCCACAGTCGTTAGGTCGCAAAGGTCAGTCTTAAAACTAGGGGCACCAGCCGTAGTGATTTGCTGTATGACTTTTCGACTTTCCCATTGGATCAGGCTCCACTTAAAAGGTTGGTGCGGATGGTGTTGAGTCGCTATGCAGGATGAAATCACTGCGAGAACCCCCAAGTACCAATAGGAATGGCTGAGGCTCATTTCTCCCCACTATTCACTCCTCTGCCTCGCTCGTCAGTTGGGTTGCAGCCAACTACGAGGGTTTTAGTTCTTCTCGGCAGCAGTAGTGTTCTTCAGGGGAGAGCCTTTACCTTAACCTATGGTACCTATCGGGTTCATCGCAATGTGAGCTTCAGGTCTTTGTTCCCTGGAGCGACCTCCCACTTCTCGTCACAGATGGGTCCTTTAACACGGCTGGCATGTGTCCATCCTTTCTCCGCAGTCCGGATGGCTGTTTCTGTAGTAAGCAAAACAACATAGGGGCCTTCCCATTGTGGTGTTAGTGTAACTTCTTTCCAAGTCCTTATCAGGACCTTATCTCCGGGCTGTATCTTGTGAATTGCCATATCCAAAGGAGGACGTTGCGCAATTAAACCCTTTTTCTGTAATTCCCTGCGTCTATTTATCAGTTGTGTGAGGTAAGGTTTTAATTGATCATCTTGTAGGTGGGGATGATCAAGGGGTATCTCAAGATCATAAGGCATACCATACAGCATTTCAAAAGGGGAGATTCCCAGATCAGTCCTGGGCTTTACACGTATACTTAACAAAGCTAACGGCAAGCACTTTATCCAAGAGGTTTTTGTTTCTAACACTAATTTAGTAAGTTGCTTTTTAATTTCCCTGTTCATCCGTTCTACTTTCCCCAAGCTCTGAGGATGCCAGGGAGTATGATATTCCCATTTGATTCCTAAAGCTTTCATTGTGTCACGAGATACTTTTGATACAAAGTGTGGTCCCCTATCAGAATCTATTGCTTCTACAATCCCATATCGGGGAATTATGTTTTCTAACAATATTTTCACTACGGTTTGTGCTGTAGCCCTTGTTGTAGGAAATGCTTCAACAAAATTTGTAAGATGGTCTATGATTACCAGCAAATATTTATATCTTCCTGTTTTTGGAAGTTCGGTAAAGTCCAATTGAATTCTTGCAAAGGGTCGGTGGGCTAATTCTCGTCCTCCCGGTACCCTTTTTCTCATATTTTTAGCATTTACCCTCCGACAAGTCATACACCCATTAACAATTCCCTTTGCTATGTTATATATCCCTATACACATATAATTAGTGGCGAATAGATCTACCAATGCCTGAGCACCCCAATGCATTTGTTCATGAAATCTCCGTAGCACCCTCATAGCTACTGATTTTGGTAACACTTCTTGTCCATCAGGTAGTACCCATTTTCCTTTTTCATTTTCTCAAATCCCCATTTGTGTCATCTTTTCATTTTCTACAGTAGTAAAACAAAACAAGGGGAGGGGGTCGTGCCCATCAGACCATAAAGAATTAGCTGGGCCATGCTTGTAACAGTTCCTATAAGGCGGACTCTCTTCCTCCGAACAATTACATTCAATCCCTTCTATTCCCCAGTCTTTCCAGCAATCATAGCATGGAAATTTCTTTAAATCTTTCCCCTTGCCACAACTCGGGCAGTCTGCTCTCTTAGTTACTTCATATATGCACATGAGGGCTGCTCTTTTTGCTTCCTGATCAGCTAAGTTATTGCCTCTGATCTGGGGATTCAGCCCTCGCTGGTGTCCTTTCACATGCACCACCGCAATCTCCTTAGGCTCCCTGATGGCTTGTAAAACTTGGAGAATTAACTCCTGATGAATTAGTCCTTTTCCTTGTGAATTTATAAATCCTCTCTCTTCCCATATTTTCCCAAAGGTGTGTATTACTCCATAAGCGTATTTAGAATCTGAATATTTTATTCCGCTTTTGTTCTTTAATAATTTCAGAGCTCTTATCAAGGTGATGATTTCCACCTTTTGGGCTGTTTGTTACCGCATATCCTGTGAAGCAAAATCCCTGGCTGACGAAGCTGCTGCCATCTATGTACCAATCCTCCACATCTTCTAGGGGTGTTTCCTAGAAGTCTGGTCAGCTGGAGTATACCGTGTTCATGGTCTTGATGCAAGATCTGGCGATCTGGGAACAGTTACTGAGGAAAGAGGCTAGGTTCATACTATTAGTGCCGAAAAAATATTAGTAAACTAATATTCCATGATACACATTACTTTTCTTATTCAGTAGCTATCATTTGTGTATTGCAACAGTGTCCCCTTTTCCCGAAGGGGTCTGTCAAAGTTCAAGATCACAGGCTAGTTGTTTCCCGAATATGGTGGGGATATTCTTGAACCCCTGTGGTAACACTGTCCAAGTAATCTGAGTTTTCCGTCCTCTATTAGGATTTTCCCATTCAAAGGCAAAGAGTTTCTGTTTTTCATTTGCCACGGGCAGGCAGAAAAAGGCATCCTTTAAATCTAGTACCATGAACCAAACTTGACTGCTTTTCTCATTTTGTAATTCCAATCATTTTTCCCAATTTAAATTTCAAGCATTGCAAAAAAAATGCCTTTTCCTTTTAGCCAGTTGCTCCTATTACATTTACAGAGTAATTAACACAGAGAAAGAAGCTCCCTTCACCAACAAAAAATTCAAGGCCCTCTCTTTGTTCCCTAGCTTTATTTCAACCAGTGGACCTGCTAGGGTAGATGCCCCAGGTCCCCATTATTCCTGACTGTTGTAAGTTTATCCTGCAGCCGAAGACAATTTCTTTCTGATATCAGAGGGCCAATTGCCCTAGAAAGAGGCTAGCCAATTGCCTCTGTTTTCTGAAGCCACATCCAAATTTTTATTTTTATTTTTTTTTCTTCTTTGCATTTCAAAAGTTGGTCCAAAAATTCCATAGGGGTTTCTTTTGGACCTTGTTGGAACAAATTCTCAATTCCCAATTTAACCAGATTTCTGTATAGCCGTTCATAATTTCCAGGGTGATTAGGGTCTCAGTTGGGGGGGTCGGTCAGGGGAATGCAATCGTTGAAAGTTCCCTGAGCGATCCCATTGGCAATCTGAGCTCACATGTGAACTCAGGTTGTTTTAAGAGTTAGCTGCTTTTCTGTTTCCATGACAACTCTCTCGGACCCATCATGGTCCCTCTGCCCCAGAGGGCTCTCACCCTCTAATATTTTAAGATCTCAGCCTCGGGTTGAGGCAGAACTATTAACATTCCTGCATCCTCTTTCCCTGCCCATTCAACTTCAAACAGCTTTATCAAATACTACATGCCACACCTTTAACACCTTACACAACCCTTTTAACAGTTCCTTTATCTTTCTCCAGCCTGTACTTTTCTAATGCCAGTACAAAAGTCTCAGTCAGGGGCCAACTTAATTCCATACCTTTTCCCTCCAAGATGCTGAAACAACATAGCAGTATACAACATTTCATCCCATTTCCCTTCTCTCCTCAAAAACATTAACTGTAACAAAGTATTATAGTTTAAAGTTCCATTAAAAGGCCAATTTTCTCCACATTCCAGCTTATAAAGCGGCCACCATTGATTACAATATTTTATCAATGTTTTCCTGCTCATGCTTCCACCAGCGGACCCTCCAATATCCTTCCAATGACTTAGAACACATCCTAAAGGACTTTTCTTTAGAATTCCACCACTTTGTTTTCCTCCCATTTTTCCAATTCACACTTTCAAGATACCCCTTTAACACTTACAAAATGCAGCATGTCAGTATCTTTTTACAGCAAGACCAAGAAGCTATTATTATTACCAAAAATATAGCTAAAATCGCAATAACAACAATCAGAGTCAAATTTCACATTCAGTAGGTCAGAAAACCAAAATAAGTAACACGGTACCTGAAGGGAACAAATGACACGACTCCAGGCTGGTGTGTAGCTGAAGCACTTTATAATCTGACCCATCTACTTATATAGGCTTAGCATATCTACATGCTTTTATCACACGACTTGGCAAAGTTTGCTCGTTAGCCGTTATTATTGTTCACAAGGTGATCGCACAGCAGCCCTATCTCCTGATGAGCAACAGGCCAAACTGCACCTGCTGTTTTTAACCTTCTAGTCTCCCAATTATACCTCCTTTATCTTCAGGCTACGTGACTTTCACCACATTCTGCATTTTCCTTTTCTTACTTCATTTCTGTGTCTAACACACTCCACATACTTTCTGACCGCTTTCCCACAAGTCCCCCTCCTTTTATTTCTAACGGCCAAGCTGATTGTATTGAGCGCAAAAGCATTCTTTGTAAGCATTGAAACAAACATGGCACAACTAGCAGAACTACAACGATTACTAACAAAACTATAATAGCCCCCTTTATGATCTCCCTCACCCAGCCCCCAATACCTAAACTCTGCAACCATGATTCCAAACCCTACGTGCTGGTTGTTAGTTTGTCTGTTAATTCTCTGAGATTAGACAGCTGTTGATGTATCGACTGAGAGTGATCACTTATAGTCATGCAACACATACCTTCAAACTCTTCGCACCCGTGTCCTTGTGCCAATAACAAAAAATCTATTGCCGCTGTATTCTGCAGTGTTGCGTGCCTGATGGAATCAGTGTCTATTAGTAATGCACTCAATGCAGCAGAGGTAGCATTAGTCTGCTTTGCCAGCCAGCAACCTAGCTTATTTAGCGTTGTTAGAGCTTGAGCAGCGGTTACGCCGGGTGCAAGAATCAAGGCGGCGATAACCTTGCCAGCCTGCCAAAAATCAAGGTTATCTTTGCAGTCTTTCTGGTAGTGACTGACACTGCGTTTAGTACGCTTATACTGTCTCAAAATTTTTAGTATCGTAGATGTGTTAGGGGTTAGTAATGTTAATTGACCAAGAATGCACGGGCCTCCCCTTATGTGCGATGGAATACCTTGCCATGC
>NW_023309804.1:0-2372 GCF_011077185.1 Oxyura jamaicensis
AAGCTAAGCAATTTTGATACAAAGCAGTTCTCATCTTGGTATTTTGTAACCTGGCACAGGTTTTTACTTCTGCCCTAGCTCAAACCTAGGAAGGGAATATTGCAATTATCCTAGCGCGTCAGATTGGAGTCCGGGGGCTGGACAGGATAATTTCATAACTGTAGGACGGGGACCTTATGGATGTAAACACTTAAACAGTGGTGGACACACTATACATTTTGGCTATAGACGGGCCCTAGAGTTCTCTGGGAATTGCAGCCATCTGTTTGTTAACATAACAAACCCAAGTGATTCTGCCTGGTAGACGGGGAAGATGTGGGGTGTGAGATACTGGGAATCCGGGACTGACAGGGGAGGTCTGATATTTATAAAAAAGGAGAAGGTGGAGAGCCCTTCTCAGGGGGTGGGTCCTAACAGAGTCCTCAACGGACCAAAAATAAAGAAACTACCCTCCTCGGGCCCGACCAGCACAATGACCTCAGTGATTGCCTGGTTTGATGAACAAAATGGTAAAAACAAAAAGGGGGGATTGTAATAAACATTGAATAAGAATTTGATATTTGTTAATCAAACCGGTACTGTAACAATCACTGTGTAGGAACTTGATAATTGTTAAGCAACCTGGTAGGGCAACTTGCTAAGCTGTTTCTACTTTTGTAACCTTGTGATTGCAACCACAATATGCTGCCACGATCATGTCTGTAGCAACTTCCTGTCAAGCTAACAATGACAGCAACTGAAATGCCCAAAGACGGACACGTGTAGTGCTTGCTCAGCAAGGTCACAACCCGCTACGCAGAGGAAGACTATGGCCTTCATCCTCGCAACCACCAGAGGTCCCGAGATGATCCCCTAGCAACAGTACGCGCAACCGCAGAGCACACCAGGATGTGTCACGTATACCCAGAACAACCAGGCTATAAAAAGGGGACTCTGGCAAGGGTGAGGCGCATGCCATTGGTGGAGCGGAGACTCCCCGGCCGCCCAGCGCTGTTTTACCTGCTTGATTGCTTGCTTAATAAATTCAGCTCTGGTGAATATTATTCTGAGAGTGGGTTTGTCATTGCCACTTATAACAGAATCACAGAATTTCTAGGTTGGAAAAGACCTCAAGATCATCGAGTCCAACCTCTAACCTAACACTAACAGTCCCCACTAAACCATATCCCTAAGCTCTACATCTAAAAGTCTTTTGAAGACTTCCAGGGATGGTGAATCCACCACCTCCCTGGGCAGCCTGTTCCAATGCCTCACAACCCTTTCAGTAAAGAAGCTCTTCCTAACATCTAACCTAAAACTCCCCTGGCGCAACTTTAGCCCATTCCCCCTCGTCCTGTCACCAGGCACGTGGGAGAACAGGCCAACCCCCACCTCTCTACAGCCTCCTTTAAGGTATCTGTAGAGAGCGATAAGGTCGCCCCTGAGCCTCCTCTTCTCCAGGCTGAATAAGCCCAGCTCCTTCAGCCGCTCCTCGTAGGACTTGTTCTCCAGGCCCCTCACCAGCTTCGTCGCCCTCCTTTGGACCCGCTCAAGCACCTCGATGTCCTTCTTGTAGCGAGGGGCCCAAAACTGAACACAGTACTCGAGGTGCGGCCTCACCAGAGCCGAGTACAGGGGGACGATCACCTCCCTAGCCCTGCTGGTCACACTATTTCTGATACAAGCCAGGATGCCGTTGGCCTTCTTGGCCACCTGAGCACACTGCTGGCTCATATTCAGCCGACTGTCCACTATCACTCCCAGGTCCTTCTCCGCCTGGCAGCTCTCCAACCACTCATCTCCCAGCCTGTAGCTCTGCTTGGGGTTATTACGCCCCAGGTGCAGGACCCAGCACTTGGCCTTGTTAAACTTCATGCAGTTGACCTCAGCCCATCGGTGCAGCCTATCCAGATCCTCCTGCAGAGCCTTCCTACCCTCGAGCAGATCGACACACGCACCTAACTTGGTGTCATCTGCAAACTTACTGAGGGTGCACTCAATGCCCTCGTCCAGATCATTGATGAAGATGTTAAAGAGGACCGGCCCCAGCACCGAGCCCTGGGGGACGCCACTAGTGACTGGCTTCCAACTGGACTTGACTCCATTTACCACAACTCTTTGGGCCCGGCTATCCAGCCAGTTTCTAACCCAACGAAGCGTGCGCCAGTCCAAGCCAAGAGCAGCCAGTTTCTTGAGGAGAATGCTGTGGGAGACGGTGTCAAAAGCTCCAGTTTGTGAAATGTGTTTATTTGATTCGTGTCAGTATGGAACAATGCTAGGGCCGCATGATGAAATATAAGCTCCTATTTAAGAAAAACAGAGTGATTAGTGTACATAGTTCTTGTATCATGCAAAGGAATGATCCAGCAATTTGTGTAAATAGAGGGTTTGAA
>NW_023309805.1:0-1150 GCF_011077185.1 Oxyura jamaicensis
AAACATAGCCCTACAATTTGCCATGGACTGATCCAGTCTGCGCTGGAACAGGGGGAAGCTCCTGAACACCTGCAGTACATCGATGACATCATTGTGTGGGGTAACACAGCAAAGGAAGTTTTTGAGAAAGGGAAGAAAATAATCCAAATCCTTCTGAAGGCCGGTTTTGCCATAAAACAAAGTAAAGTTAAAGGACCTGCACGAGAGATCCAGTTTTTAGGAATAAAATGGCAAGATGGACGTCGTCAAATCCCAATGGATGTGATCAACAAAATAACAGCTATGTCTCCACCAACTAGCAAAAAGGAAACACAAACTTTCCTAGGTGTCGTGGGGTTTTGGAGAATGCACATTCCAAATTACAGTCTGATTGTAAACCCGCTCTACCAAGTAACCCGTAAGAAGAATGATTTTGAATGGGGCCCTGAGCAACGACAAGCTTTTGAACAAATTAAGCAGGAAATAGTTCATGCAGTAGCCCTTGGGCCAGTCCGAACGGGACCAGATGTAAAGAATGTGCTCTACACCGCAGCCGGGGAGAATGGCCCCACCTGGAGCCTCTGGCAGAAAGAACCTGGGGAAACTCGAGGTCGACCCCTAGGGTTTTGGAGTCGGGGATACAGAGGATCTGAGGCCCGCTACACTCCAACCGAAAAGGAGATATTGGCGGCATATGAAGGAGTTCGATCTGCTTCGGAAGTGGTCGGTACTGAAGCACAGCTCCTCCTGGCACCCCGACTGCCAGTACTGGGCTGGATGTTCAAAGGAAGGGTCCCCTCTACACATCATGCAACTGATGCTACATGGAGCAAGTGGGTTGCACTGATTACTCAGCGGGCTCGAATAGGAAACCCCAGTCGTCCGGGAATCTTGGAAGTGATTATGGATTGGCCAGAAGGCAAATACTTTGGGATGTCATCAGAGGAGGAGGTGGTCCGTGCTGAGGAAGCTCCACTGTACAACAAGCTACCAGAAAATGAGAAGAGATATGCCCTGTTCACTGACGGGTCCTGTCGCATTGTGGGAAAGCATCGGAGGTGGAAAGCTGCTGTATGGAGTCCTACACGACGAGTTGCAGAAGCTGCTGAGGGAGAAGGTGAATTGAGTCAATTTGCAGAAGTGAAAGCCATCCAGCTGGCTTTAGATATTG
>NW_023309806.1:0-3322 GCF_011077185.1 Oxyura jamaicensis
TGTCTACCTTGCCCGGTCTCTCAGAGGACCCTTTTGTTGTGGGGTTGCTGAGGGTCGAAGAACAACAAGTGCCAATTGCTACCACAACTGTGCACCGGCGGCAATATCGCACCGACCGAGACTCCCTGATTCCCATCCATGAGCTAATTCGTCAACTGGAGAGCCAAGGAGTGATCAGCAAGACTCATTCACCTTTTAATAGTCCCATATGGCCAGTGCGAAAGTCTAATGGGGAGTGGAGACTAACCGTGGACTATCGTGGCCTGAATGAGGTCACACCACCACTGAGTGCTGCAGTGCCGGACATGCTAGAACTCCAGTACGAACTGGAATCAAAGGCAGCCAAGTGGTACGCCACAATTGATATCGCTAATGCATTTTTCTCCATCCCTCTAGCAGCAGAGTGCAGGCCACAGTTTGCTTTTACCTGGAGGGGAGTCCAATATACTTGGAATCGGCTGCCCCAGGGGTGGAAACATAGCCCTACAATTTGCCATGGACTGATCCAGTCTGTGCTGGAGCAGGGGGAAGCTCCTGAACACCTGCAGTACATCGATGACATCATTGTGTGGGGTGACACAGCAAAGTAAGTTTTTGAGAAAGGGAAGAAAATAATCCAAATCTTTCTGAAGGCCGGTTTTGCCATAAAACAAAATAAAGTCAAAGGACCTGCACGAGAGATCCAGTTTTTAGGAATAAAATGGCAAGATGGACGTCGTCAAATCCCAATGGATGTGATCAACAAAATAACAGCTATGTCTCCACCAACTAGCAAAAAGGAAACACAAACTTTCCTAGGTGTCGTGGGGTTTTGGAGAATGCACATTCCAAATTACAGTCTGATTGTAAACCCGCTCTACCAAGTAACCCGTAAGAAGAATGATTTTGAATGGGGCCCTGAGCAACGACAAGCTTTTGAACAAATTAAGCAGGAAATAGTTCATGCAGTAGCCCTTGGGCCAGTCCGAACGGGACCAGATGTAAAGAATGTGCTCTACACCGCAGCCGGGGAGAATGGCCCCACCTGGAGCCTCTGGCAGAAAGAACCTGGGGAAACTCGAGGTCGACCCCTAGGGTTTTGGAGTCGGGGATACAGAGGATCTGAGGCCTGCTACACTCCAACCAAAAAGGAGATATTGGCAGCATATGAAGGAGTTCGATCTGCTTCAGAAGTGGTCGGTACTGAAGCACAGCTCCTCCTGGCACCCCGACTGCCAGTACTGGGCTGGATGTTCAAAGGAAGGGTCCCCTCTACACATCATGCAACTGACGCTACATGGAGCAAGTGGGTTGCACTGATTACTGAGAGGGCTCGAATAGGAAACCCCAGTCATCCAGGAATCTTGGAAGTGATTATGGACTGGCCAGAAGGCAAATACTTTGGGATGTCATCAGAGGAGGAGGTGGTCCGTGCTGAGGAAGCTCCACTGTACAACAAGCTACCAGAAAATGAGAAGAGATATGCCCTGTTCACTGATGGGTCCTGTCGCATAGTGGGAAAGCATCGGAGATGGAAAGCTGCTGTATGGAGTCCTACACGACTAGTTGCAGAAGCTGCTGAGGGAGAAGGTGAATCGAGTCAATTTGCAGAAGTGAAAGCCATCCAGCTGGCTTTAGATATTGCTGAACGAGAAAAGTGGCCAGTTCTCTATCTCTATACTGATTCATGGATGGTAGCAAATGCCCTGTGGGGTGGTTACAGCAATGGAAACAGAACAACTGGCAGCGCAGGGGCAAACCCATTTGGGCTGCTGCATTGTGGCAAGATATTGCTGCCCGGGTAGAGAACCTGGTTGTAAAGGTACGCCATGTAGATGCTCATGTACCCAAAAATTGGGCTACTGAAGAACATCAGAACAACCAGCAGGTGGGTCAGGCTGCCAAGATTGAACTGGCTCAGGTGGACCTGGACTGGCAACATAAGAGTGAATTATTTAAAGCCCGATGGGCCCATGAAGCCTCGGGCCATCAAGGTATAGATGAAACATATAGATGGGCTCGTGATCAAGGGGTGGACCTGACCATGGACACTATATCACAGGTTATTCACGATTGTGAAAGATGTGCTGCAATCAAGCAAGCCAAACGGTCAAAGCCTCTTTGGTATGGAGAACGATGGCTGAAATATAAATATGGAGAGGTCTGGCAGATTGATTACATCACACTCCCTCAAACCCGCAATGGCAAGCGCCACGTACTTACAATGGTGGAAGCAACCACTGGGTGGCTGGAAACATATCCTGTGCCCCATGCCACTGCCCGAAACACTATCCTGGGCCTTGAAAAGCAAGTCCTTTGGCGACATGGCACCCCAGAAATAATTGAGTCAGACAATGGGACTCATTTCCGAAACGACCTTATAGACACTTGGGCCAAAGAACATGGTATTGAGTGGGTGTATCACATCCCCTATCACGCACCAGCCTCCGGTAAGGTTGAGCGATACAATGGACTGTTAAAGACTACACCGAAAGCAATGGGTGCTGGGACATTCAGAAATTGGGATGCACATTTGGCAAAGACCACCTGGTTAGTCAATACTAGGGGATCTGCCAACCAAGCTGGACCAGCCCAATCAAACCTGCTACATACTGTAGAGGGTTGATAAAGTTCCTGTAGTGCAAGTAAGAAACATGCTAGGTAAAACAGTCTGGGCTACTCCTGCCTCAGGAAAAGGCAAACCCATTCGTGGGATTGCTTTTGCTCAGGGACCTGGATGCACTTGGTGGGTAATGCAGAAGAATGGGGAAGTCCGGTGTGTACCTCAAGGGGATTTAATACTGGGTGAAAGAAGCCCATGAGTTGGATTGTATTATATTAGTTATTATATAATACTGTATGTCATCACTACTATGATTCCTATATGTCAAAGTCCTACTAATGGTATCACAGTAACAACTACGCAGATACTGATGAATGGATTTTAATAGAATTGGACAAACAAAGTGATGCAGTGGAACGAGAGCGGGCTTCAGGGTGTGACATTCCAACATCACACACCATCTCTTCTGCCCTGAAAGACTGCGATGACAGATGGAGCCTGAAGTCAGTCATGGACTATGCAAACTCAGTGGACATTCTATATATATATTATAAATGAAAATGGTGGTCAAATGGAATCTATTGGAAAGGGTGTAACCTGAGCATGACATAAATGGTATGGAATAAGGGGTGGATATATGTCTTGGTTTTAGCTAGGAGAGAGTTAATTTTCCTCCCAGTAGCTGGTAGAGTGTTATGTTTTGGATTTAGGATGAGACTAATGTTGATAACACACTGATGTTTTACTTGTTGCAGAGCAGTGCTTACACTAAGCCAAGGA
>NW_023309807.1:0-23485 GCF_011077185.1 Oxyura jamaicensis
GAGCTTGTGCCCAGATGGCAGCAGCTGCCTGGGGCAGTGGCTTTCTCCATGCTGTCCTGCACACGGCCAATACATTTTCCCTGCCCCTCTGCCAAGGCAATGTTGTCGATCAGTTCTTCTGTGAGATCCCCCAGATCCTCAAGCTCTCCTGCTCAGATGCCTACCTCAGGGAAGTTGGGTTTATTGCATTTAGTTTTTGTTTAGGTGCTGGCTGCTTTGTCTTCATTGTGGTGTCCTATGTGCAGATCTTCAGGGCAGTGCTGAAGATGCCCTCTGAGCAGGGCCTGCATAAAGCCTTTTCTATGTGCCTCCCTCACCTGGCCGTGGTCTCCCTGTTTGTTAGCACTATCGTGTTTGCCGGCGTGAAGCCCCCATCCATCTCCTCCCTATACCTGGACTTTGTGGTGGCAGTTCTGTATTCGGTGGTGCCTCCAGCAGTGAACCCCCTCATTTACAGCATGAGGAACCAGGAGCTCAAGCATGCACTGAAGAAGATATTTCAGTTGCCTTTCAGAAGAAATTAGCTGCTGCTCTGCTGCTGCAATGGGAAAAACTCACCAAAAAAACACGGTGTGAGACACAGCCTTTCAGTGCCAGGTACTAAGTCCTCCAATGCAGGACCCAAACTGTGAGGGAAAAAAAAAAAAAAAAAAAAAAAAAAAAAAGTAAAAATATTATGTACAGAAGGAGGGAAGATGGATCTCAGGATACAGGACTGCAGGCACCTGTGGGTAGTATGGACACTGACCTGTGGTCTCAATGCTCCCTTGGTGGGGAATAGGAGAAAGAGGACAGTGCCTGTCCTGTGCTGCCTCCCCTCCAGCCCTGCCCTCCCACAGGTGGAGTATTTCTCCCTTACTCGGGCACCAGCAGAGCTTTGCCTCCTCCTCCTCCAAAGGGAGATGAGACACAGGCCTGGCTGTGTGTGAGGGAGCAGCAGACCTGAGCAGCAAAAAAGGCAGTTTCATGGCACTGGGGCATCTGAACAGTCCAGCCCTTGTGGTTGGGTCTGTTCTCTGCAGCAAAGGGCTGTCAACAAGCCCCAGGTCTGTGGTTGCTCCTGCAGCTCTGAGGACCATTCCAAGGCCATCAGAGTATCAACAGTCAGGGCCTATGAGGGTCAGCCCACCCATGGATCCCAGCAGTAGGTTGCTAGGATTCCACAGAACACAAGGACACGGACACCTCTTTGCTCTGTTTTCATGAATGTCTTTATTACACATTGCTATAAATTCCTACCTGTAAAGCAACTACATATTGCAAGAAACTACTAAGTTACCACTAGAAAAGCAAATGTGGGCTTGTGATGCCTTCCCTAAACCTGCACCAATAAATATAATTTCAGGTGTTACTGCTACAACACTCATGAATCCGCTTGGTGGAGGGAACAAGGCATGGCACCTTCCCCTTCTTTCTTGCGGGCCAGTCATGATAGTTCTTGAGTAATTTGAACATCATTGGGTAACCCTAATGACATGCCTCCAGACTGTGTTTCTGGCTTTTTCCAAGGGTAAGCAACTAAACCAAAGGGTACCAGAGGGCTGTTGGCATAACTGCCTTGAGAATGTCAAATAGTTGTCTACCTTGCCTGGTCTCACACAGGACCCTTCTGTTGTGGGGCTTCTGAGAGCTGAAGAAGAGCAGGTGCTGATGGCTGCCACAACTGTGCACCAGCAGCAATAGGGCACTGACCTCCAAGTTCTCCAAGCTCAAGAGCTGTGTATTCCTGTGAGCAGAAAGTCAAACAAAGGGGGCAGAAGACCTGCTTGGATGATCAAGGAGATCCTAGAATGACTTAAATGGAAGAAGGAAGTATATACATGGTGTGGAAAAGGGGACAAGCCACTTGGGAAGAATATCGGGACATTGTCCAACAATGCAGGGAAGTGACAGGGAAGTCCAAGGCCCATTTGGAGTTAAACCTTGCAAGGGCTGTCAAGGACAACAAAAAGGTCTTTTCCAGCTATATCAATAGCAGAAGGAAGACAAAGGAAAACGTGGGCCCACTGCTCAATGAGGTGGGTGACAAAGGATACAGAGAAGGCAGAATTAGTGAATGCCTTCTTCAGTCTTCACTGCTAAGACCAGCCCTCCAGAATCTCTGACCTTAGGGACAAGGGAGGAAATCTGGAGAAACGAGGACTTTCCCTTGGTTGAAGAGGATCAGGTCAGAGATCTCTTAGGCAAACCTGATACCCACAAATCCATGGACCTCCATGGGATACTTCATCCATGAGTGCTGAGGGAGCTGGCAGATGTTACAGCTGGCCCACTCTCCATCATCTCTGAAAGGTCATGGAGAACAGGAGAGGTGCCTGAAGACTGGAAGCAAGACCATGTCGTGCTGGTCTTCCAAAAGGGCAAGAAGGAGGATCCAGGCAACTACAGGCTGGTCACCTCACCTCCATCCCTCAAAAGGTGATAGAACAGCTCATCCTGGAGGTCATCTCCAAGAAAATTGAAGAGAGGAAGGCGATCAGGAGTAGTCAGCATGGGTTCCCCAGGGGAAACCATGCTTCACCAATTTGGTAGCCTTCTATGATGGAAGGACTAGCTGAGTGGGTGAGGGGAGAGCAGTGAATGTTGTTTACTTTGACTTCTACTTGGACTTCTGAGCAGCGCTTGCACAGCATCAAGGCCTTTTGTGGTTCGCAGTTTGTGAATTTTACTTACTTTTTTTTTCTGCCTCCAATTCTTCTAGAAGAAGAGAAAGGAGGTGGCTGATAGGTGTTTCTTTGCTGGATGGGTTCAGCAAGGTGTCCATTGTGCAAGGAAATGGAAATCTGTGAAGCTGCAGGAGCCCTGGTCTCTTGCCTGGGAGATCCCGAGCACAGAGTGCCTGTGCCCCACAGGGCCAGCCCCGCTCCCCAGGCCAGCACAAGAGCAGGCACAGAGCAGCCTGCCCCAAGCAGGGGCCTGCACAAAGAGCTTTCTCTTCCCCCTTTACCCATCTGTGCAGGCCCAGAAATGCTGCCCTGCTCTTCCCCAGGGCCATCCCTGCTCCCAGAGAGCCTTGCCCAGGGCAGTGTGCCCGTGCTGGCCTGGCCAGCCATTGCTGCTTCCCTCCCTCTGCTCCCTGTAGGGCCCTCAGCTGGTGGTGCTGCTGTGCAGAGCCAGGGGCTGTGGTGCCCTGCTACCCTGTGGGGACTTCCCCCATGCCCATGCTGCTCAGGGTGGGCAGCAGACCCAATTCCATGGGGATCTCTTTTGCTGAGCCCCTTTCCATCTGCCCTGATGGCTCAGCAGCAGAGGGCAGTGCTTGGCAGAGCCATGGGGTGTCTCTAAGGGCACAAAAGACAGGCAAGTGCTGCACCAGGTCTGGTCCATGAGGCCTCAAAAAGATTATCCTCAATTACTGTGCAGTCTTATGGGCCTTTGTCTGCTGGCTCTTCACCACCTCTCCTGGCATGGCAGAGCTGTCCTTAGCCCATGGACTCCTCAGATTCCCCTTTTGCTTCACCAGACTCTTCTTTGGATGGCCATTAATTTGATGAGGTTCTATTCGCTACCAACATCAGCATTGCATGTTCTCCCTGGAGATCCCTTGACATTTCCTGGCAGCTCCAGATTCCTCTCCAGGATGGCAGTGGCCATGAGCCCCACTGCAGGGGGGTGGTGCCATGCAGATGAGTCCACGACCAGTTGTTTTCAGGTGCTGCCATAAAGCTTTGGGTCAAGCCCTTGGTCCCTCACAGACTGTCCTTGAAGTTTAAGTCTGTGTTCTTCACTCCAGGAAGAACCCAATAAAACCCCATTTGTTACTGTGCTGCGAGCAGGGAGGCAGCTGTGACCCAGGACTGCACAGTGCCTGCTGCTGCCTGCAGCCACAGGGATGTCACTGCAGAGACAACAGGACTGTCATCAAGGCACGTCAGACCTCAGGGCTAACCCAAATACAAGAGCACAAGAGAACAATGTGGAAGCCAAATGAGAGCAGCAGTGAAAAGGCCACGTCCTGCTGCTGGCCATGGCTCCAGAGAAGCAGCAACCCTGACCCAAAGGCAGCAGAGAGGCAGAGCCAAGCAGGCAGTGAGGGGCAGCCCCAAGGGCCACTGGGGCTGCTCGTCCATGTGGCAGCTGAGCTCTTGGCCCTGAGCCCCTCCTGCATGCTGGGGCTGCTCCCCCAGCTCCAGAGCAGATGGGAAGAGATGCCAGCTCAGACCAGTGAAGTTCTGATGGATTCTTTGTTGTCTTCATGTACACTGGAAACCCAGTTTTATAGGTAAATTACAAGATTTAGTCAAATTAATTAAGAGGAAGTATGCATATAAAGAATAATACCATTTAAATCAGTACCAAAATTTATGAAAAGAATAATGCAGAAAACAATATGAAAATGGTCATGTCAGTTTCTCAAATATCTTGATAGGGTTATTATTAATGGTTATATTATGATAATGTTACTAATGATAAAAATGATGTTACAAATCACCATGATGTTAACAATACTGATGCTTAAGAAGCACATATAGAAACAGTTTTCTCACTGCAGCCTTGAGCTCCTGGTTCCTCATGCTATAGGTGAGGGGGTTCACTGCTGGAGGCACCACTGAGTACAAAACAGACACCTTCAGGTCCAGGGATCAGGAAGAAATGGAGGAGGGCTTCAGGTAGGCAAATTCGGCACTTCTGACCATCAGGGAGACCACAACCAGGTGTGGGAGGCATGTGGAAAAGGCTTTGTGTCAGCCCTGCTCAGAGGGCATCCTCAGCACAGCCTTGAAGACATAGGACACCACAATGAAAATGAAAAAAACAGAGCCTAAAGAAACATTAAACACAAGAGCCCCAACTTCCCTGAGGTAGGCATCTGAGCAGGAGAGCTTGAGGATGTGGGGGATCTCACAGAAGATCTGGTCCACAGCATTGCCTTGGCAGAGGGGCAAGGAAAATGTACTGGCCGTGTGCAGGACAGCATAGAGAAATCCACTGCCCCAGGCAGCTGCTGCCATCTGGGCACAAGCTCTGCTGCCCAGGAGGCTCCCGTAGTGCAGGGGCTTGCAGATGGCAACATAGTGGTCATAGTGTCAGAATGGGAGACAGACCCGGAGTAACAACACAGTCTCGATGCTAGTATGGTCGTTCTCCTTTATTGCATGTTCTAGCCGACTATATATAGGCAACTAACTACAGCACGCACCAACAACAACTTATGATTGGTCTAGCTTCTCTGTGCATGCGTCTCTAACACTACTATGATTGGTATGACGGTGTCGTTGATGCGGAGTGATGTCGTCTCTCCTCCTACACATAGTTCCGCATATTCTAGTTGCAACATCACTCCCGGTTATCAGCCCCAGGCCTACATCTTTTTCACGGTCCTTCAAAACCTGAGTTGCTCATTGTAATTAAGTCATGCCCCTTCTCACTTAACCATGACTCCACAATTCCCACTTCTTGTTTTTGAGCAACCCAGGCTTGGTCTACTACCTTTAACACTGCTTTTTTCACACAACTAAGCGCTACACATAAACAGATACCTATTATGACAATGACAATCAAAATGCACAAGCCTTCCGCAAGCATCCCTAATAGCCAACTTGGCAAATTCCCAAAAAATTTGGCCAACCACCCATCAAGAAACCCGTGGTTCTGGCAAATTTGGTTTGCATGCTTCTTTAGCCATTGCAATTGTTTATGTATTGACTCACTGTGCTCAGACAGATTCATACAACACATTCCTTCAAAATCATCACACTCAATCATCACACACAATCTTTCCACATTGTCTTGATACCTCTCTTGGAGAGAATTCCTACAAGCAACGTCACCGCAGCTTCCACCTCCATGGCTGCACTTTTCCCTGGGAGGCGAGGTCCATATCTGCCCTGACTATGCACACAAGCAGCACTTCTCCCAGCCGTTTAGTTTCTGTCCTAACTTGATTAACTTAATCAATTGCTTTCCCGTTGTCTCAATACCTCTCTTAGAGAGTATCCCAGCGAGCAATGTTGCTGCAGCTTCCACCTCCATGGCTGCACTTCCTCTGAGAGGCAGGGAGCGACCCAGACCCGTGTCTGCCAAGCAGCACTCCTCTCAGCCATTTAATTTTCCCAGTCCCCTCCTCCAGCTGCTTACCACAGTCTCGGAGAACTCAGTCGAGCTGAACCATCTGGCAAACCATCCTCTGCTACCAGATGTCAGAATGGGAGACGGATCCGGAGTAACAACACAGTCTCGATGCTAGTATGATCGTTCTCCTTTATTGCATGTTCTAGCCGACTATATATAGGCAACTAACTACAGCACGCACCAACAACAACTTATGATTGGTCTAGCTTCTCTGTGCATGCGTCTCTAACACTACTATGATTGGTATGACGGTGTCATTCATGCGGAGTGATGTCGTCTCTCCTCCTACACATAGTTCCGCATATTCTAGTTGCAACATCACTCCCAGTTATCAGCCCCAGGCCTACATCTTTTTCACGGTCCTTCAAAACCTGAGTTGCTCATTGTAATTAAGTCATGCCCCTTCTCACTTAACCATGACTCCACAGTCATAGGCCATGACGGTGAGAATAGAATATTCTGCTCCAAACAAGAAGAATACAAAGAGGACTTGAGCAGCACATCCTTGATAGGAGATGGCCCTGGTGTCCCAGAGGGAATTGGCCATGGCTTTGGACACAGCTGTTTGTTGTCCAGAGGAGAAGGCAGAACAAAGTTAGAACAAACTTCTCTGAGGAAAACCTATCACAAGACTTAGAGCATCTACCAGCCTGCAAATCTCTCTTTGCACGAGAACCTTTCTGCAGCTCTCTTGCTTAAGCTGCTGGCTCAGAGTGGCACTGGGAGCAGCGGCTGCTGTGGGCTGCAGAGGAGTTCTTCCTGCTGTGCAGCAGGAGGGAAGCAGGAACATGGGGGAAACTCAAGTTCAGCCCACTTGTCAGGTCAATGAGCTTTGAAGTGTTGTTTCAAAGCACTCATTTGAATGCAGAGTTGCACAGGCCACTGCCCAGCAGTCCTCTTCTAAGCCGCTCTCTATCTCCTGTCTTTGAGATGCAGGACTATCCCATTCAGGTGTTTCCCTGAGGAGAAACTGGAGACAGCTGAGAGCACAGAAACCCCAGGTCAAGTGCACCTGGACAGGATCCTCACCTTGTTTCCAGGAGCCTGAGCAGGATCTCAGCTCTTCCCTCCTAACCAGGGCTACAGAGGCCTCACTCCAGCTGCCCACAGACAGCCATCCAGCAGCATGAACTTGGCCTTAGCACAGAGCCGTCTTCTCTTTTGGGCACCTGGACAACACAAGGATGCCACGACACAGCTCTATTCTGCTGGAAAGCAAACTTCAGCCCAGGAGGATGCCCCACAAACATTGGCTGGGGGCTAGGGTTAAGGCTGGCATTAAATCCTTGGTTAGGCTTAATCATACTTCTGCTCAGCCTTCTATTAGAAGATGGGTTTAACATCTGCCTTTTCTTGAGGAAAAGTCCTGAGGAATGTCTTTGATCCATTTGTCCTTTCCAAGACCTTTGAGATACGTCTTATGATGGCGTCTGCAGCTCCACCAGCACCTCTCTCACCCTTCTGAAACCACCTCTAAGCAACCTGAGGATCGACCAGGAAGATGATGAAGGTTTGGGAAAGGGCTTGGTTAAAATCTCTGAGGAGAGCCTGTGTGGGCTTCATATGGACAATGATGGCAGTGTCATAGATAATCACAAAATCATGGGATCATAGAATCATAAAATGATTTGGGTTGGAAGAGACCTTAAAGATCATCTTATTCCAACCACCCTGCTGTGGGCAGGGACACCTCCTCCTACACCTAGTTGCTCAAAAGTCGTTCCAACCTGTCCTTGAACACTTCCAGGGACGGGACATTCACAGTTTTTCCAGGCAACCTGTTCCAGTGCCTCACCATCCTCAGAGTAAAGAATTTCTTCCATATGTCTAATTTAAACCTACCCTCTTTTAGTTTAAAGTCATTACTCCTTGTCCTATTGCTACACTCCCTGACAAAGACAGCCTCCCCAGCTTTCCTGTAGGTCCTCTCTAAGTACTGGAAGGTTGCCCTAAGGTTTCTCCGGTACTTTGTCCTCTCCAGGCTGAACTGTACCAGCTCATTCAGAGTGCCTTCATAGCAGCCCTGCTCCAGCCCTTTGATCATCTTTGTGGCCCTCCTCTGGACTTGTTCAAATAATTCCAGGTACTCAAACTGCCGTGTTAAACCACAGCAATCTTTTTGGCACCCAGTGTGGGGCCAAAGGGTTGAGATAATGACAGATCTTACCACAGAGTGCTAAAATTACACTGTTATAAGCATTAGACCAGTGTAATAGTAGCTGATAACAATGTCGAGGTTTTGGATCTCAGGTCTGTTGTGCTTGTTTTCAGAAATGTGTTGTATAGCACATTTCAGTACAAAAAGAAGGACTAAGGAGAATCTCCACCCTTTACTGGATGTGGGGGGAAACTTAGTTACCAGAGATGAGGAAAAAGCTGAGGTGCTTAACACTTTCTTTGTCTCAGTCTATAGCAGCAAAACCAGTTGTTCTCTGGACACCCAGTAAGTACCCTGAGCTGGTGGAAGAGGATGAGGACCAGAATGTGGCCCCCACAATCCACAGGGAAATGGTTGGCAACCTCCTACAGCATTTGGATGTACACAAGTCGTTGGAGCTGGATGGGATCCACCCGAGGGTATTGAGAGAACTGGCAGAAGAGCTGGCCAAGCCGCTTTCCATCATTTATCGGCAGTCCTGGCTATCAGGGGAGATCCCACTCAACTGGCGGCTAGCAAACATGACGCCCATCTACAAGAAGGGCCAGAATGTAGACCCAGGGAACTATAGGCCTGTTAGTTTGACCTCAGTGCCAGGGAAGCTCATGAAGCAGATTATCTTGAGCGTCAGCATGTGGCACTTGCAGGGCAAGCAGGTGCTCAGGCCCAGTCAGCATGGGTTCATGAAGGGCAGGTCCTGCTTGATGAACCTGATCTCCTTCTATGACAAGGTGACACTCTTAGTGGATGAGGAAATGGCAGTGGATGTGGTCTACCTTGACTTCAGTAAGGCATTTGACACTGTTCCCCACAGCATTCTCCTCAGGAAACTGGCTGCTCATGGCTTGGACTGGCGTACACTTCGTTGGGTGAAGAGCTGGCTGGATGGCCGGGCCCAGAGAGTTGTGGTGAATGGAGTCAAATCCAGTTGGAGGCTGGTTACTAGTGGAGTCCCCCAGGGCTCGGTACTGGGACCAGTCCTCTTTAACATCTTCATCGATGATCTGGATGAGGGCATTGAGTGCACCCTCAGCAAGTTTGCAGACGACACCAAGTTAGGTGCGTGTGTCGATCTGCTCGAGGGTAGGAAGGCTCTGCAGGAGGATCTGGAGAGGCTGGACTGATGGGCTGAGGTCAACTGCATGAAGTTCAACAAGGCCAAGTGCCGGGTCCTGCACCTGGGGCGCAATAACCCCAAGCAGAGCTACAGGCTGGAAGATGAGTGGTTGGAGAGCTGCCAGGCAGGGAAGGACCTGGGAGTGATGGTTGATAGTCAGCTGAATATGAGCCAGCAGTGTGCTCAGGTGGCCAAGAAGGCCAACAGCATCCTGGCCTGTATAAGAAACAGTGTGGCCAGCAGGGCCAGGGAGGTGATCGTCCCCCTGTACTTGGCTCTGGTGAGGCCGCACCTCGAGTACTGTGTTCAGTTTTGGGCCACTCGCTACAAGAAGGACATGGAGGTGCTTGAGCGAGGCCAGAGAAGGGTAACGAAGCTGGTGAGGGGCCTGGAGAACAAGTCTTATGAGGAGCAGCTGAGGGAGCTGAGACTATTTAGCCTGGAGAAGAGGAGGCTCAGGGGCAACCTTATTGCACTCTACAGGTGCCTTAAAGGAGGCAGTAGCGAGGTGGGGGTTGTTCTATTCTCCCACGTGCCTGGTGACAGGACGAGGGGGAATGGGCTAAAATTGCACTAGGGGAGGTTTAGGTTGAGTATTAAGAAGAACTTCTTTACTGAAAGGGTTGTTAGTCACTGGAATAGGCTGCCCAGGGAAGTGGTGGAGTCCCCATCCCTGGAGGTCTTTAAAAGACGTTCAGATGTAAAGCTTAGGGATATGGTTTAGTGGAGGACTTGTTAGTGTTAGGTCAGAGGTTGGACTCGGTGATCTTGGAGGTCTCTTCCAACCGAGACTATTCTGTGATTCTGTGATTCTGTGAAGTCTGCTTTTCTTCCATATGGGTGTCTCCAAAGGATATACCCTTAGTCAATATCAATTAGAAAATAAGGCTCCAAACCAAAAATTCAAATAAATGTATCCTTGAAGATGGGAAAGGATTTCTAATAGATGGGTTTTGGAATCTTCCTCCTTAATTACAACATGAAAGCTCTCCAATTAGCGCTACAAGTCTTGAAGTCTTGAAGAAAACTATGCAAGAGATTAGGAGTTTCTTCATTTTAATGAGTTCCAAGGTGTATTTTGGTGCTGAGGCTATGACACTCAGCTACTGAGAGAATGATGCAATTGCTTGAGCAAGTAAAGTCAGAAGGAAAAGTTGAAGTGACTTGGAGTATTAATGGGCCCCACTGAGGACTGTTACTAGGACAGCCTCCCCAGGGACTTGTTAGGGCAGATAATTGGAAGTCATGATTACAGACAGGCAAAACACTGTGCTGAGAAAAGTCTTGTCTGGTTTTGGTGAAGCAAAAGGTCCAAGGCCTGACCCCAGCCATTGGGAGGGGAGATCTTGCACCCCCCTGTCTGGCTCTGGGCTAGTCTTGGGCTCTGTGGGATGTGGTGGGCAGTGTGATGCCATGAGAAGAACACTGGTATGACACCTCCCAGCATCTGCACAGGGCTACAATGTAGCAGCGACTCTCCATTGCAATGACTATATCTTGTCTCCTCATAAGCTCTATCCAAAGGCACATAAATGTCAGGGCTGTTTGGGCCTTCCATTCTTGGCAGCACCCTCTGCCTTCTCCTCTGCAGGCTGTGGTGGGCTGTGCCACACTCTGCCCTATTTCCTTCAAGTCTGCAGACACCCATCTCTGTTCACTACCTTGCTCTCATCCCGGCATTTCCATCATTTCACCCACATCTAGCCAACCCTCACCAGCTGATCCTTGAAACAAAAAGCCATGGGCTGATCATAGACTTTCTTTTGGTGCCCTGTGGCACAACAGTACAACCCTCTGAGGGACACTTGTTCCTCCTCATGGCCAATGGCAAACTTCTAGGGCACACTTTGTGGCAATTATTGCTCTTCTGCTCTATCCTACTACCAAAGCAAGCTCCATCAGGGTGGAAACCACGCCTAAAGCAGGCATCCCAACCCATCAGGCTCCTTGCGGCCTGTCAGCCAAGACAGAAGTCACCTCACCGGCATTTTCCAAGCCATGGGCCTGCTGCTGGCCTTGAAGTTTCTCAGCTAAACATACCCAAGCCTTGTGCCTGCTGCTGTCCAGTCATGGACTCAAGCAGAAGGGATAGGACAACCCTTATTGGGGCCTTCTTTCTGTCTGGGTCCTCCTGGGTATGGAGGCAGAGGGGATCCCACACTCAGCATGCCAACCAGGTGCCTTCTGCTACCCTACCAGAGCCACTGGCTGATGTCAGCCCAAAAGTACACCTCCCAGGTCTATGTCAGGGGTGACCTGTCAGCTACTCCAGACAGAAGTGACCTCCCAGTCCCTTTGCGTGACATGTTCCTGCTGCTGGCCTATCAACTGCAGAGGCAGAAGTGACCTCCCAGTCACTGCCACAGTCACATTCCTCCTTCTGGGGCAGGACATCCTGAGGCAGAGCTGAGCTCATCAGAGCATTCCCCCCCTTCTCCTCCTTGTGACCCACACGCTGATCAGATCCAGGGCCCCACACGTTCATCTTTGAATGTCATGTGACTGCACAGAAACCTCATGGTTCCTATCTTGCTCCAAGGGAACAAGAACCTAAAGTTAACATTTAGGAGAGGGGTTGAAGGTGAGGAGGTTAATGCATAGGAGGACAGGGTTTGGATGTTAGTTTTCATGTAGGGCATTAGGGACTATGGTGAACATTTCGGGGTTAGAGATTAAGCAAATGTGGAGTGGGAGGGTTTGGTGTTCTGCTTGGGGTTTCAGGTCTGTGGTTAGAGCCTGGGCAAGCTCTTTGGCTTAGGGTTTTGTTTAGGTCTGCAAGAAGACTAAGGTTAAATAGAGCATTTTAATACTAGTGTTAAAGGCAGGGATCAGGGTGAGCAAGAGAGTAAATGTAATGGAAAGGGGTTATGGACTAATTTTGTCTTCAAGGGATATTTTGGTCAAACATTAGAGCAGTGGATTCCTGTCAGGGTGTGGAGTGGCATTTAGGTTTAGGTATGAATGTTGCTGGTTAAAATAGGGTAAGGGCCTCACATGACTGCTTTAAGTCAGCTTATGGTGGGATCAATATTACCTGAACATTCTTACCTCTTCAAAATCATTAGCTTCAGCTGACCAAGCTCCTTTTCCTTCCCTCAAATCTCCCATGTCTCCTGGCCTCCATTTCTCATTTCAGGGGAAAACTCATTCCACTTTTCATTGAATCCCTCCCAAACAATTCTCCACTTCCATTCAGACTTCTGGCAGCTCTCTTTCATGACTTCTGACTGATGGTGCTTGAGGGTTTCACTGAGAGAAGGGGACTCTCTGTGGGCAATGCGGGAATCAGTCCTGCCCTAAAGAAAGTGGTAAAGGTCATATAGGGATTTCTGGTTTTGTCTCTTTTGTTCTTACTGCCCCACCACACCTGAAGGTTGCTTACAAGGCATAGATCCTAAGAATTTCTGATTTATTCAAAGTAAAACCTTGTGGATCATCCAAGGGACACTGTCCTTAGTGCAGTGTCCTTCAGAGAGCACATCAAGTCTCTGTCAGTCCTAGTGTCAAGTGCTCTGTGCTGGTGTCTCTTTGAGCTACAGGACAATTGCACTCATATGTTTGCCTGAAACTAACCTGGACACTGCTGAGAGCAGAAGAATCCCATCTCAAAGTGCCCATCTCCAGACCCCTCACCCTGTCCCTGTACACCCCTTCCCACAAGCACACCAAGCACTCGCTCCATGGGCATGTGAAATCCCCATCCCCAGCCAGCCTGGAAGCAAGACCAGCAGCAGCACGGCCAGGTGCAGAAGCCAGGAGGAATGGCAGCGTGCTGCTGCCAGGGGAGGCAAGGCCAGGGAGGGACAGACGGACACTCAGCACACCCTCCTGTGCTGCAGCTCTGCCTGCACAGGAGGCACCTCCTGCTCATTGCCAATGCTGTGTGCTCTGCTTTGGCCTGAACACACCTCCCAAAGACAGGGGGATCAGGGGGTTTGTATCTCCTAAAGATCAACTTGGACAAAACCTGAGAGGACCACACTATGATGTTGGTGCAGTCTGTGAGATGAGGTTTGGGAAGGTACTTTACAAATTTCATCACTGACATACTGATTTCTCAGTGCAATGCTCCAGGAGTCTCAGTCTCCTGTACAATCCTGACAACCCATGACCATGAAACATGCCTCCCCTCCCCTGCAGGAATCTGAAAGCACAGACTGCAGAAAAAGCCTTCCCCTTCAGATAAACCAAGCTTCGGTCTTCCTCTTGAAATGTCCCCTCATATTGCCATTCCCTAAAGCACTTCAGAAACATAGAGGCCCATAGATGTGCCAGCTGTAGAAGCAGCTGCATGGCCCTGCTGCCAGAGCATCCCGGTGCCAAGAGTCTGCAGATGTGTCCTGCCACTTGCTGCCTTCTGTTGTTGCCCTCCTCACTGCCTCCAAGCCCTCTCTCCTCTCTCCTCTCCCTGTGCCATCTGCGCTCAGAGCCCCAGCCCTGCAGCGCTGTGCAGAGGAGCTGCTGCTGGGCAGAGCCGTCTCTCTGCAGCACTGCCCGCTTGCCTGGAGCTCCCCTTGGGCCCAGGAGCCTGGCCCAGCTCAGCAGCACAGCACCCAACCATGGCATTGTTTGCTCTGTGCCCTTGAACTCCCTCGAGGTGTCCCCAGGGCCTCAGGGCTGACAGCTCCTGAAGGCAGCAGGGTCTCTCTTCGGATGTGGTGTTTGAAGCAGATCGAATTCATCACCAATTGTTCTTCTCTGAACACAGGAGAGATGACTTTGACTACGGCTGATTTATGCTGTTGGAGTGTGGTTGTCAAACATTTTTGCTTTGACCTGGCCCGCAGCTCAGCACCACAGAGCAGGTAGCTCACACTCACCCCGCAAAAGCTTCTGTTTTGAGATAAGGGCATTTTAAAGGACTGAAAGGGAAGGGAAGTAATAATAATAATTATTATTATTATGTACAAAGCAAATTATGTACAAAGCAAATTGTGCACAGTGCAATTACTCATTACTGACTGATGTCCAGCCTGTCCCCAACTGGTAGAACATTGTAGGAACCATCTGCACCTGCTCTTCTTTGACCTTCAACACCTCCGCAAATGGAAGTGTCCTCCCAGAGACTGGGCAAGGTAGACAACTCTTTGATATCCTCTGTCTCCAAGGCAGCTATGGCAAAACCCCACCTGTACCCTTTTGGATCTTTGAAATGCCCTCTTGTGGGGAAGTCTATGTCAAGGATTCATAAATCAACATTCTTCTCCCTCCTTTCTTTTCTGGGTAGTATTTCTTTTCCATTCTAAGGAACCTGATTTTCACACCCATTGTTTTCTCCTGCAGAGAGAGGCAACTGATCCTGGCCCAGGTTGGTACTCCGGCCTAGCAAGACCTGACCTGGGGGGTCTGGTCTAGTCCCCACACTAGAGCTGGGGCCTGTGGCAGGGGCTGCAGTGGCTGTAGGACATGTCAGAAGTGTTGGAGTAGCTGCAGGGCCTGTCACAGGGGTTGGAGTGGCACTGACTGAGGCTCAGGAAGCACAGACCAAGTCCCAGCACATTCCACTGATTTGTGTCCCTTTGGAACTGCCAAGGTGATAACACCTCCTTTTCAAGCATTTCACCAGGTTTTAAGGATTCTGCATGTGCTCAGGGGTGAAGTTCCAAAGCCTTGGAGATGCCCACTGCTCTAGGTGCCTGCCCATAGCCTCCCATGCTCCCTGCCACTCCTAACTCTCCTGCCTTGGGGCAGGTCTCTGGAGGGCATGCTTAACTAGTTGGTTATCCTTAAAGAAAAGTTGAAACACATTCAGAAGACATCACAATAGGACCACCTCATGGATATTCAAAGCTCTGTAGAGCTAGTGTCATTAGCCTGGAGGAGAAGGGGGAGGTGAAGGAGAAAGGGAGAGTGAAGAAGTGGAGAAATGTCCCTCCCTTTTCTCCCCCTAGATCAGCTCCCTAAAGCAAAAAGGTCAAGAGTGTCATTCTTGAGTTTCTAAGTGATGGCTCCTGAGGTATGGATGTGATGGCAATGCTCAGTACAAATAACAGATTGGTCTCATGACCAGTAATTCTATAGAATCATAAGGCAGTGTCACACAACATAGCAAAATAACTTTAACCAGCCACAGACATGAGAAACAGCACAACAGGAACACATGCAGTAAGTAATGTGCTATACAACACATTTCTGAAAACAAGCACAACAGACCTGAGATCCAAAACATTGACACTGTGATCGGCAACTCTTAAACTCTTTACTCTGAGGATGGTGAGGCACTGGAACAGCTTGCCTGGAAGAGCTGGGAATGCCCCATTCCTGGAAGTGTTCAAGGACAGGTTAGAACGATTTTTGAGCAATCAGGTGTAGGAGGAGGTGTCCCTGCCCACGGCAGGGCTGTTGGAATAAGATGATCTTTAAAGTCTCTTCCAACCCCAGAAATTCTATGATTCTATAGAATTCAGGTAGTGTCAATCTGCATGAGGATCTGTAGGTGGCCCTTCAGAGGGATCTGGATAGGCTGGATGGCTGGGTTGAGGTGAATGGGATGATGTTCAACAAGGCCAAGGGCAGGGCCCTGCAATTTGGCCACAATAACTCCATGCAACACTCTAGGCTTGGGGCAGAGGGGCTAGAAGACCGTGAAAAGGAAAAGGACCTGGGAGTGTTGATCGATACTCAGCTGAACATGAGCCAGCCATGTGCCCAGGTGGCCAAGAAGGCCAACAGCAGCCTGGCCTGAAGTAGAAATAGTGCAGCCAGCACAGTCCATCCCCCTGTACTCTGCTCTGGTGAGGCCACACCTCAAGTACTGTGTTCAGTTTTGGGCCCCTCATGACAAGAAAGACATCGAGGCTCCAGAGTGTGTCCAGAGAAGGGCAACCAAAGTGTTGAGAGGTGTGGAGTACAAGTCTTATGAGGAGCGGCTGAGGGAACTGGGATTGTTTAGTCTGGAGAAGACGAGGCTCAGGGGAAACTTCATTGCACTGTACAACTTCCTGAAGAGAGGTTGTGATGAGGCAGGGATCAGCCTCTTCTCTCACATAACTAATGATAGGACTCGAGGAAATGGCCACAAGTTGTGCCTGGGGAGATTTAGATTAGGTGTCATGAAAAGCTTTTTCTCTCAAAGAGTAGTCAGGCACTGGAATGGTCTGCCCAGGGAGGTGGTGGCGTCACCGACCCTCACAGTGTTCAAGAAGCACCAGGACAAGGTGCTACGAGATAGGATTTAGTAGCTTAGTGGGTAGTATTAGTGATAGGATGGTTGGACTAAATGATCCTGTAGGTCCTTTCTAACTTTGTGTTTCTATGATTCTATGATAGGACAAGGGGAACGGTTTTAAACTCAAAGATGGTAGATTTAGAGTAGATAGTCAGATGAAATTCTTGACTTAGAGGTGAGGCACTGGCACTGGTGCTGTGTGTCCAGAGGTCACCCAGAGGGAGTTTGGATCAGCCCATGCCCTTGTGTTTGAAGGAATAGCTGGTGAGAGTGGAGAGGCATCAGTGACATCCTGGGAATAGCAGAGTGAGAGTAAGGTGAGGAAGAGAAGCGGCTGTCTGCAGCCTTCAGAGAAGTGTGGGACAGCATAGGAAAGCCTGCAGAGGAGAAGGCAGAGGGCTCTGACAAGAATGGAAGGCCACAGCAGCACTGACATCTTTGTCCCTGCAGCCATGGCTTATGAGGAGGCGTGTTATACGCATGGCATTGGGACCATGTATTCTCCTTTCAACCATGTGAAAATGCTGGGAGGTGTCATAACATTGTCCTTCACATGATATTATGGGCATCACCCCCTACCCCACAGACTCCAGGAAGAGCCCTGAGTGAGACATGGAGGTGCTAGGGGTGCACGATCTCCCCTCCCAGTGGCTGGGGTCAGGCCTTGGCCTTCTGCTTCACCAAAACAAACAGAGACTTTTCTCAGCACAAGGCCTTTGACTATCTGTAATCATGGCTTCCAATTATCTACCCTAACAATTCCTACAGGAGGCTTCCATAGTAACAGAATAGAATAGCCAACCAAGTATCGAGTATAGAGCAGTCTAATACTCCGGAATAGAGTAGCCAACAGAGGTGAGACAGATCCTCGGATATAATGAAAGTCAAAGCTGGAGTCAAAGACAGCTAAATGGTATGCCACAACTGATATCGCTAATGCATTTTCTCCTTCCCTTTGGCGGCAGCATGGAGACCATAGCTTACTTTCGCTTGGAGGGGCATCCAGTACACCTGGTATTGACTGCCCCAGGGGAAATACAGCCCTACCCTTTGCCACGGATGGATCCAGTCTGCACTGGAACAAGGGGGAGCTCCTGAACACCTGCAGTACATTGATGACATCCTTGTGGGGGGCAACACAGCAGAAGGAGTTTTTGAGAAAGGGAAGAAAAGAATCCAAATTCTCCTGACAGCTGGTTTTGCCATTAAACAGAGAAAGGTCAAGGTGACGTGTGGAAAAAACTCCACAACCATAGCGTTGTAAAGTAGGTATACTTTTCTGTGGTGCACCGGGCACACTGGGAATACCTTCCCTCAACAAATTGTGCGCTGCCCGGTCGTCTCTCACAATTTCATACATGAATACTCTTACATATTACATGAGCTCTAATACATATTCATTATTTTCCCCAAAAAGGCAGACCTCTTCCAAGGACTCATTTCCATACTTGCTGCCCTTAGCTCCTTCCAGTTGCTCCTGCGCAATGTAGCCTGGTGGTCATTGGCAGGGGTCTTTCAGGATGAAGGCAAGGAGGAAGAGGATGTTAAACTTTCTATCTTTCTGGACTTTGACCTTCTGATGGACAGTAGTTAGGCCTTTTTTGCTTATCTTTGCCTTGATTCCTGCCAACAAGTTGTTCATCCTTCCCTAACAAGCTGTTCGTTCTTCCCTCATCCCTTGGCCTTGAGCGATATCTTCCTTTTTACAGCTGCTTCTCATAAGGTTCTCATCTACATCCCCAATAATTAGGATATTTTACCAAATATGTAGTTAAATATTAATTTGGATAAGTTTTAGCATCTTCCCCATCTCAAAGGGACCTGCAGAGGAAATCCAGTTCTTGGGGGTCAAATGGCAGGATGGACGTTGCCATATTCTGATTGATGTTATCAACAAAATAACGGCTATGTCTCCACCAACTACCAAAACAGAAATGCAAGCTTTCCCAGGCCTTGTGGGATGCTGGATGAATACATGTTCCAAGCTACAGTCAGCTTGTGAATCCTCTACATCGAGTGACTCGAAAAAGTAACAGTTTCCTCCACACCATGAGACTGATGCTACGTGGAGTAAGTGGGTAGCGTTAACGACACAGTGGGCTCATATGGAAACCCAATTGCCCAGGAATCCTGGAAGAGATCATGGACTGGCCAGAGGGCAGGGATTTTGGAGTACCAACAGAAGAGGTAACTCATGCTGGAGAGGCACCACCATGTAATGAGTTGCCAGAAGACAGAAAGCAGGATGTGTTGTTCACTGACGGATCCTGCCGTGTGGTAGGGAGCCATGAGAGATGGAAAGCTGCTGTGTGGAGTCCCACATGACAAGTTGTGGAGGCCATGGAAGGGGAAGGCGAGTTGAGTCACTATGCAGAAGCGAAAGCCATACAACTGGCCCTAGACTGCCGAAAGAGAAAAACGGGCAGTTCTGTATATCTACACCGATTCATGGATGGTGGCAAATGCCCTGTGGGGGTGGTTGCAGCAATGGAAACAGAGCAACTACAGCACAGAGGTAAACCTATCTGGGCTGCTACCCTGTGGCAATATGTTGCTGCCGGGTAGAAAACCTGGCTGTAAAGGTCCGTCATGTAGATGCCCACATGCCCAAGAGTCGCTCTACTGAAGAACATCAGAACAACAAAGAGGTGGATCGAGCTTCAAAAATTGGTGGCTCAGGTGGAGTTGGACTGGGGACGTTAGGGGGATCTTTTTGTAGCTCAGTTGGCCCATGAAATATCAGGACATCTGGGGAGGGATGCCACATCCAGAGGGTCTCATGACTGAAGGGCTGACCTGACCATTGAGGCCATCACACAGGTTAACCATGAGTGTATAACATGTGCTGCAATCGAGAGAGCCAAGAGGGAAAAATCTCCCTGGAACAGGGGGAGGTGGCTAGGGTTTCAAGATGGTGAGGCCTGGCAAATTGACTACATTGAAGCACTCCCACAAACCCACCAAAGCAAACAGTACATACTCACCATGGTAGGAGCAACTACTGGGTGGCTGGAAACATGCCCCGTAAACCATGCCATGGCCTGAAACACCATCTTGGGCCTGGAAAGGCAAGTGTTGGGGTGTCATGGTACACCAGAGAGAACTGAGTCTGAAAATGGGAGTCATTTCCAAAACAATCTTGTCACCTCCTGGGCCAAGAGGCATGCTATTGAGTGGGTGTATCACATCCCTTATTACCCACAAGCCTCCGGCGAGGCTGAGAGGTACAAGGTACAAGAGGTAAAAGACTAAAGGTACAAGAGGTAAAAGACTAAGTCACAAACATTGGGTGCTGGGACATGGAAACAATGGGACATAAATCTATCAGAAGCCACTTGCCTAGCTAACAACAGAGGGTCCAAAAACCATTCTGGTCCTGCTGAAATAAAAGCCTACACACGGGGAGAGGAGCTAAAGTCCCCATAATGCATGTAGGGAAGTGGATGGGGAAGGTGGTGTGGGTTGCTCCTGCCTCGGGATAAGCAAACTCACTTGTGGGATTGTCTTCTCCCAAGGACCGGGGTATACCTGGTGAGTGACGCAAAAGGATGGGGATATCAGGTGTGTGCCTCAAGGAGATTTAACCTTGGGAGAAAATTAAACTGTAATCTAAGTTACATGTTGTAGGAAGACACTGTAGGATCACTACAGGTCAACTTTGCAAGGAACTGGGCAAGTTCAGCAATGCCTCGAGCTAAGCTGGTGCTGGTGGCCAGATATCCAACTCTGCCTGCCCTGAGTGACCACTTTGGAAGATGAAGCCTAAATCATCACCAGTTCTCATGAGCATTTTCTGAGAAAGACCTATAGAATGAAAAGATGTACCTACCTATCAATCTGTTAAAGGACAAGGCACAATGGTGATGAGAATGCTTACATACAAAAGTATGTGGACCTAAGTGTAACACTAATGTTATGGAATAAGGGGTGGAGGTTGTCCTGGGTCTGGCTGAGATGGAGTTAACTTTCCCTACAGCAGCCCACACAGTGCTGTGCTGTGCACTTGTAGGTAGAACAGCACTACTCTCACACCAGTGTTGTGTCTACTGCTGAGCAGTGCTGGTACTGCATCAGGACTCCCTCCAACCCCTAAGAACCAGCAGGCTGCGGGTGGGTAAGAGGTGGGGAGGAGACGTCAGCAGGGCACCTGACCTAAACCAACCAAAGGAATATTCCATGCCATAGGATGTCCCACTCAGCAATAAAAGGTGGAAAAAGGGAAGGAGACGGGAGGGGTGGGCTCATAATGAAAATGTCCTCCCGAACAATGGCTGCACATATTGAAGCCTTGCTTCAAGGATGTATTCAAGCATCGCTTGTTGGTGCGAAGTAGAGAATAGTTTCTTTCCTTTCTCTCTGTGCTTCCCCACAGCCTTTGCTTGGTGTTTTTTGGTTTGGTGTTTGTTTTTTGTTTTGTTTTGTTTGTTTGTTTTGTTTTCCCTGTAGTTAAATTATTCATTTTCCCTTAAAAAGAACTGTACCTTAACAATAATTTTTCCTTTAATTAAATTATTCTTATCTCAACCCATGAACTTTTTCTTTTCTTTTCTTTTCTTTTCTTTTCTTTTCTTTTCTTTTCTTTTCTTTTCTTTTCTTTTCTTTTCTTTTCTTTTCTTTTCTTTTTTTTTCTTTTCTTTTTTCTTTTCTTTTCTTTTCTTTTTCTTTTCTTTTCTTTTTTATTCCCCAAGATTAATTCTGTTCTTTTCTTTTCTTTTCTTTTCTTTTCTTTTCTTTTCTTTTCTTTTCTTTTCTTTTCTTTTCTTTTCTTTTCTTCTCTTCTCTTCTCTTTTCTTTTTCTTCTTTTCTTTTTCTTCTCTTCTCTTCTCTTCTCTTCTCTTCTCTTCTCTTCTCTTCTCTTCTCTTCTCTTCTCTTCTCTTCTTTTTCCTTTCTTTCCTTTCCTTTCCTTTCCTTTCCTTTCCTTTCCTTTCCTTTCCTTTCCTTTCCTTTCCTTTCCTTTCCTTTCCTTTCCTTTCCTTTCCTTTCCTTTCCTTTCCTTTCCTTTCCTTTCTTTTTCTTCTTTCCCTCCTCTACTGAGCAGAATGAGAGAGAATTTCTGGTGGAGTTCAGGTACCTAACAAGGTAAAACCACCACAAAACTAAAAATATTTTTTTAAAATGATTCAGAAAAGAGTATAAAGAACAATAATAGCAAGTGGTTGTCCTCATTTTATTTTTTTGGGGAAAAAAAAAAAAAAAAAAACTGAATCCTGTAAGGATCGTGGGTTCGTTATTAATGACGAAGAAGTATGCATTGAAATAGTTTCCTCACTGCATCTTGATCTCCTTCTTAGTCATGCTGTAGATGAAGGGATTCACTGCTGGAGGCACCACGGAGTACAGAAATGACACCAGGGTCAGGGGTGGGAAGGAGATGGAGGGGGGCTTCAAGGAGGCAGACGTGATGGTACTAAGACACAGGGAGACAATGGCCAGGTGAGGGAGGCACGTGGAAAGCGCTTTGTGCCTGCCCTGCTCACAGGGCATCCTCACCATGGCCCTGAAGATCTGCACATAGGAAACCACAATGAAAACAAAACATCCAGCACCCAAATAGACGCTAACCAGAAGAACCCTAGCTTCCCTGAAGTCTAGGTCTGAGCAGGAGTGCTTGGAGGAGCGTTTAAGGCTATCCTAGCTGAAACCAGAACATGGGCTCATATGCAATTCACCTTGGAGGGAACAAAAAAGGAGTGGGGCTGTTTGTGAGGCCACTTGAAGAAGCTCCTGTAACTCAGACATATTGCTGTTGGAGCAAAGGTGGCCGTTCAGAGACCATGTCTTTCAGACTGTCCACCCTGTCAGCCAAGGGAGCTTGCAGCGTGTGACTCATTCTGGGCAAAGAGGGGGCTCTGTGCTGCTATCTGGCCACCGCGGCTGCTCCTTCACGTGGCAGCTGGGCTCTTGGCCCTGAGACCCTCCTGTATGCTGGCACTGCTCCCCCAGCTCCAGAGGAGATGGGAGGAGATGGCAGCTGAGACTCGGGAAGTTCTCATGGCTTCTTTATTGTTTTATCCACACAGGAATCCTTGTTCTGTAAGAATATAAGATCACTGGGTGAAAGTAAATACAAAATAATTAATAGACAGGATACCACAAATGAAATTAAATCAAAATCACCAGTTCAAGGAAATAATAATAAGAACGATAAAAATAATGGAATATCAAGCTATTGTACTAAGATATATTTTTTTGGATAACCTGTTTGTCCCATTAGTATTATAAGCTCATTATCGATGGTGAAGAAGCATGTATCCAAAGAGTTTCGACAAGGCATCCTTGAGCTCCTGGTTCCTCATGCTGTAGATGAGGGGGTTCACTGCTGGAGGCACCACTGAGTACACAAAAGACACCACCAGGTCCAGCGATTGGGAGGTGATGGAGGGAGGCTTCAGGTAGGCAAACAAGCCAGTGCTAACAGTCATAGAGACCACGGCCAGGTGAGGGAGGCACGTGGAAAAGGTTTTGTGCCGGCCCTGCTCAGAGGGTATCCTCAGCACTGCCCTGAAGATCTGCACATAAGACACCACAATGAAAACAAAACATGCAAATGCTAAACAGAGACTAACTACAAGAACCCCAACTTCCCTGAGGTAGGCATCTGAGCAGGAGAGCTTGAGGATGTGGGGGATCTCACAGAAGAACTGGTCCACAGCATTGCCTTGGCAGAGGGGCAGGGAAAATATATTGGCCGTGTGCAGGACAGCATAGAGAAATCCACTGCCCCAGGCAGCTGCTGCCATCTGGGCACATGCTCGGCTGCCCAGGAGGCTCCCGTAGCGCAGGGGCTTGCAGATGGCAATGTAGCGGTCATAGGCCATGATGGTGAGAAGGCAATATTCCGCACCAAACAAGAAAACAAAAAAGAAAACCTGTGCAGCACAGCCTTCATAGGAGATTGCCCTGGTGTCCCAAAAGCAATTGCCCATGGCTTTGGGGAGAGTGGTGGAGATGCAGCCCAGGTCAAGGAGG
>NW_023309808.1:0-2004 GCF_011077185.1 Oxyura jamaicensis
TGGGTCCCACGGTCGGTTTCAGGCATTTATTGGGGTCCCAGCACCCCCCTATGGCACGGGGACACCCCCGGCTGACCCCCCCCTGCTCAGCCCCGCGCACCGAGGGCAGCGCCGGTCCCAGGGGGTGCCCACGGGCACGCTGCAGGACCCGGCCCTCCCGGGGCCCTCCCGGGGCCCCACCGCAGGAGGAGGAGGCCCGGGCGCCGCGTGGAGGGGACGGGGACAACACCGGGACCCCTGCGGGTGGCCCAGGGAGGGGACAACAGCCCCGTCCCCCCCCCCGGGGCCGCTCAGGGCTCCAGGAAGGTGCCGTAGACCTCGACCTCGCACAGCGCCAGCGCGTCCTCGCGCCCGGGGATGAGGACGGAGACGTAGCGGCCCCGCAGCCCCCGGCAGCACACGGTGCTCAGCGAGCCGGGGCCGGCGTCGGTGATGACCCCGCAGCTGCCCGGGGGGGGACGGGACACAAGAAGGTGACCCACGGCCCCCCACCATGGATGGGGGGGGTGCGGGGATGCTCCGGGGAAGGGCGCGGGGGGCTCACACGGCGTTGCGCCGGCCGCCGTCCAGCAGCGAGTCGCCCACGTGGACCTCGGCGCCCTTGAGGTGCTGCCAGCAGCGGTCGTGCCGGTTCTGCACCACCACGGCCTCGACGGCGCGGCGCCCGCCCAGGTCCACCCGTCACCAGGGCTCGGGCTCCTCCAGGGTGTGGGCGCAGGAGCCGCGCTCCCAATTCCCGTCCCGGTTCCCGTCCACCGCCTTGGCGGCGCCGCTGGCGGCGTCCAGCACGGAGGACTGGCTGGGCGGCCGGCCCAGCGCCGCGTCGGGAGCTGAGAGGGGGGGTAAAAAATCGGGGGCTTGGCCCTCACTCACCCCGGCAGGGCTCCGGCGCGCCGGGACCGCGGCGGTGCCGTCGAGGCACGGGGGCGGAGGGGGGCACTCACCGTCCGGCAGCGGGAGGCAGCCCTGCGCCGCCGCGCCCCGCGCCAGGACCAGGCCCCCCCGTGGGGGCTACGGACGCGTCCTCGCCGCGAGCCCACGGGGAGCGGCGGCTGCGGTCCCAGCGAGGCCGCGCGGGACGCGGAGGGACCGAGGCTGCGTCCCGTGGGAGCGGCACCCGGGCGCTGATCGATGCCGGCGGGGAGGGACGGGGCTGGACAAGGGCGGGGGGGCGGGGGGGGGAACGGGGCAGGGCGCCCCGTTGGGGCGTCGCGGCCCCGGTGCGCAGCGAGGCGTCCCCACGGCTGCACGGCGCCTGATCAGAGGCGCTGGGGGTAATTGAGGCGGCACTGGAGGGGAACGGGCCCGCGGCGGGGGTGGGGCCGTGCGGAGAGAGGGGGGGTTTAGTCTTAAATCTTCTCGATTTATTAATTCCAAGATAAAACCCAGCGGCGGCCCCCGGGGGCGCCGGGCAGGGCAGCATGCGGCCCCCGGGGCTGGTTCCGCGTCCCCAGGGGAGTCCAAAGCCGCTTGAAGAGGGGGCAACGGGGCCACGGGGCGGGGTGGCGAGCCCCGCAGGGCTCTTCCGCGCCTCCCCCGGGTCCCGGGGGTCCCTCGGGGAGCACGGTGCCGTGCCGGGGGCCTCAGCGCAGCGCCAGGATCTCCTCGGTGGCCAGGCGCACGATGCGGTAGAAGTCGAAGCGGAGGTGGCGCCTCCAGAAGCGGCGGTCGCGCCCGTAGACCTGGGCCGGGTAGCAGGGGCTGTCTGCGAGGCCAAGGGGGGAAGGGGGGGGGCACCCGTCAGCACCCGGAGCCCCCCCCCCTGAAAACCGGACCGGGGGGGGGGGAAGAGGTGGGGGCGCCGCCCCGCGGGCCACTTACCGATGCCGTGGAAGATCCTGGCGACGGCCCGGCCCGAGAACTTCTCGTCCTGGCGGATGGTGAGGAAGTGGCGGATGTCGGCGCGCACCCGGTCCTCGCAGTCCTGTGGGTGGGGGAAGGAGAGAGCGGGGCTGTGACCCATCCCATCCCCATCCCCATCCCCATCCCATCCCCATCCCCATC
>NW_023309809.1:0-3813 GCF_011077185.1 Oxyura jamaicensis
AGGACAGGGACAGGGCACGCCTACCACCCCAAGCAGGAACCTGCCTCTATTCCCCCCCTTGGCCTACGTCTCCGCCTGCTGCCTGGCGGGATGAGGGAACTTTGGTCTTCTGTGTGCTGTGGCAGGCTCGTGAGTCTGTCTCAGAGTGGATAGAGTGCCCTTCCACCAGTCAGTTTCCCTCTCTGACTCCCTGATGCTCCTCAGCCTGCTCACCTCCACCCAAAGCTCTGCTTCCTGGCTGAGCAGCTCTTCAACCTGGGCACACCTCCCACAGGCATATCCACCGCTGCTGCTGTCGGATACCGACAGAAGACTTGGGGACACCCTGCAGCCCAAGACCTGGATGGCCACATGTTTCCCGAGCCCTCTGTCTGTGTAGCCACATCGGTGACTGTGGCTGGAGAGTCCGCATGAGATGCAGAGGCCATGGTTTTCTGCCTATCTGATACCATGGCCAGGTTCCTCACAAGCAGGTTACTAGTACCGAAGGGAAAGACCGCTGCAATAGAGCGCCGAGAGGCCCTGCCTGCTCACCCTGCCTGCGCAAACTGCTCTGCAAACTGCTGCGTCCCGCCCTTCTGACACACCACACCCTGTTTGCCTTCCCTGTTCGCTGCACTCCTGGTCTTTCGCGCTCCCTAGGGGCTGCCTTTGAAGGGGCTGCCTTTGTTTGATATAAGTAGTTCAGCTGACAATAACAAATTTATGTAGGGCCTAACAGAAAACTTATATTAGTAATTTGCTGATTGAGTTTAATAAATATATAAATTATATGATGGCACAAATAAGAACTCACAAATAAAAATCTTGATCATGACTGGTAAATTATTATTATTATTTTTATTACATTCCATGAAGCAAGATTTTCACCCCCAAATTATTGTCTAATATCCTACCACAGGGTTTGTAAGTTACAGAGTAATGTTTGCTGAATAACTTCTGTATGTTAACTAAAATGATATGTCCAAGGCATGATTAAAAATAACACTAAACAAATTGAAATATTATCATTGTTACTGTACTAAATGATTTTGCCTTCTAAAATGTTACTGTAAACCAATTTCTTGCATAGCATCTCCCAGAATATCCAAAAAATTTAGAGCTAAAAACAAGCCTTAAAAATTACCAACAAAGATACAGGCAAATCATGAATTATAATTTGCATAGATGTTTAGATCTTCCAAAAATGGTCCAGATTATAAAAATGGTTAAAAATTATCAACATAACAAAAATGAGAACCTCAAATAATATTTATAGACATAGCCTAAGATAGATTTCTCATTTTTTTTCTTCATTTTGAATTGGAAGAGAAGGGAAGAAAAACGTATACTCACATTGGGTGTGTATTGGTTTTATGTGGTAGGTTTGGCAGCTAGGGGGTTGCAGGGTTGTCCTGTGTAAGAAGAGTCCTGAAGCTGACTCATGTCAGATGAAAGCCAGTTCCAACTTTCTCTAAAAGTGGCCTGCCTCTGGCCAAAAAAAAGCACATTATCAACACTGGTTTTGCCTCTGTGATATCATATTCAAGAAGGGGAAAAAACTTCTGCACAACAGCAGCTGGAAGAAAGGAGTGAGAAAAAATGTGAGAAAAACAACCCTGCAGACACCAAATTCATGAAGAAGGAGGGGGAGGGTGCTCCAGGTGCCAGAGCAGAAGTTCCCCTGCAGTCTGCAGAGAGGCCCATGGTGGAGTCGGTTGCCCCCTGAAACCCATGGTGTACTATGGAGAACAGATTTCCACACTGTAGCTTGTGAAGATGCCAACAGTGGAACAGGTGGATCTGACCTGAAGGAGGCTGCATCACATGGAGAGCCCTCATGGGAGCAAACTCCAGAACTATGGCCCATGCATGGAGAGGAGCCTGCAGTAGAACAGGAGGTCTGGAAGGAGCTGCCACTTGTGGGGGACCCATATTGGAATAGTCCATTCTTGAAGGATGGACCCCATGGTACAAACCCACATTGGAGCAGTTCTTCAAGAACTGCAGCCTGTTGGAAGCCCATTCAGGAATGGTTTCAGAAGGACTGCATCCCATCAGAGGGACCCCATGGTGGAGCAGGGGAGACAGTGAGAATGAAGGAGCAGCAGAGGCAAAATCTTATACACCACAACCTTCATTCTCCAATCCTCTGCACTGCTCAGGGTGAGAAAGTAGAAGGGGATGGATGGAGGGGAATGTGTTTTTAGTTTGCTTTTATCTTGTCACTTCTCTAGTCTGTTAGTAATAGTCAATAAATATTAACAATAATATTAATCCCCATATGCTGAGTCTGTTTTGCTTGTGACAGTAATTGTAATTGGTGAGCTCTGTCCTTATCTCAACTTTGACACCTTTTTCATCTTATTTTCTCTGCCTGTTCCTTTGAGGAGAGGGAGTGAGAGAGAGGTTGTGGTGGAATTTAGCTGTCCATCAGAGTGAAACCACCACAGTGTGGTCACCACAGTGGTGATTCTTTATGAGGATTTATTTAAAGCAGATATGTTTTAAGTAATTCGTGTGATATCCAAAAGTTAAGTTGTCTTTCCAGAGTTTGATACTGGAGTAACTCTATTGATTTCAGTTGTACCATGTTACATTAAGGGAGAGTGATAGAAGAATCCACCTGATTGGCTTTTGCAGATCACACAGAATCACAGAATTTCTAGGTTGGAAGAGACCTCAAGATCATCGAGTCCAACCTCTAACCTAACACTAACAGTCCCCACTAAACCATATCCCTAAGCTCTACATCTAAACGTCTTTTGAAGACTTCCAGGGATGGTGACTCCACCACCTCCCTGGGCAGCCTGTTCCAATGCCTCACAACCCTTTCAGTAAAGAAGCTCTTCCTAACATCTAACCTAAAACTCCCCTGGCGCAACTTTAGCCCATTCCCCCTCGTCCTGTCACCAGGCACGTGGGAGAACAGGCCAACCCCCACCTCTCTACAGCCTCCCTTGAGGTATCTGTAGAGAGCGATAAGGTCGCCCCTGAGCCTCCTCTTCTCCAGGCTGAATAAGCCCAGCTCCTTCAGCCACTCCTCGTAGGACTTGTTCTCCAGGCCCCTCACCAGCTTCGTCGCCCTTCTTTGGACCCACTCAAGCACCTCGATGTCCTTCTTGTAGCGAGGGGCCCAAAACTGAACACAGTACTCAAGGTGCGGCCTCACCAGAGCCGAGTACAGGGGGACGATCACCTCCCTAGCTCTGCTGGTCACACTATTTCTGATACAAGCCAGGATGCCGTTGGCCTTCTTGGCCACCTGAGCACACTGCTGGCTCATATTCAGCCGACTGTCCACTATCACTCCCAGGTCCTTCTCCGCCTGGCAGCTCTCCAACCACTCATCTCCCAGCCTGTAGCTCTGCTTGGGGTTATTACGCCCCAGGTGCAGGACCCGGCTCTTGGCCTTGTTAAACTTCATGCAGTTGACCTCGGCCCATCGGTGCAGCCTATCCAGATCCTCCTGCAGAGCCTTCCTACCCTCGAGCAGATCGACACACGCACCTAACTTGGTGTCATCTGCAAACTTACTGAGGGTGCACTCAATGCCCTCGTCCAGATCATTGATGAAGATGTTAAAGAGGACCGGCCCCAGCACCGAGCCCTGGGGGACGCCACTAGTGACTGGCCTCCAACTGGACTTGACTCCATTTACCACAACTCTTTGGGCCCAGCTATCCAGCCAGTTTCTAACCCAACGAAGCGTGCGCCAGTCCAAGCCAAGAGCAGGCAGTTTCTTGAGGAGAATGCTGTGGGAGACGGTGTCAAAAGCCTTGCTGAAGTCAAGGTAGACCACATCCACAGCCTTTCCCTCGTCCACCCAGCGCG
>NW_023309810.1:0-6042 GCF_011077185.1 Oxyura jamaicensis
CCCGGGGGGGCCGGCCGGGCCGGGCCGAGGGCGCCGGGAGGGCCCGAGCGGCTCTGCCCGGGGCGGTGGCACCGCAGCCCCTGTGTCTGCGGCCCCGGGCGGCGGTGCTGGGGGCCGGGGGGCGACGCTGGGGGGCCCCGGGGGATAGCGGGGGCGCTGGACCCCGCCCGGGCCGCGCACCGGTGTCCGGCTGCCACCCCCGAGGACGGGGGTCGGGGTGCCCGGGGACGGTGCTCGGTGCACGGGCGGCCCCCTCGGGGTGGGCGCAGTGCCCCGGGGCCGCCCCACCCTGTCCGCCCTGTCCTGGTGCCCGCGGCCCCGCCGTGCCCGGGGGCTGCCCGGTGCCGCCCCCCCCGCTCGGTGCCGCCTGGGCCCGCTGGGAGCTGTGCTGAGAGCCCAGCACCGGGCTGGGGCCCTGCAGCGCCCGGTGCGTGGCCCCTGGGGACAGCCGGCCCCGGTGGGGGGGTCACAGCCTGGTGGGGGTCCCGTCCCCGTGCCGCATGGGGCGAGGTGAGGACAGGTGAGAACAGGCGGCACGGGGCAGCGCCCAGCCCCGGGAGCTCCCTGCGCAGCCCCCAGAGCCGGGGGAGCCCAGGGAGCTGCCCCGTCCCCGGTGCCCTGCAGAAAGAGGCGTCACGGAGGGGCACGGCCGGGACCCCCCCGGTGGGGCACACCTGGGGCGAGCTGAAGGTGCCCCCCCGCGTCCTGCCCCTGGGGGTGACGTGAGCGTGGACGGGCCTGGCTGGGGTGCCGGGGGGCTGCTGCCACTTATTTTATTTATTTAAAAAACGACTTCAGGGCTGGGCAGGTCTTGGTGTGCGTCCCTTGGACCTGGGCGCTGCACTTCCTGCTCAGGCAATGGCATCCTGCTCGGGCGGAGCTGCCACGTGTCCCCGTGTCCCCACGGGGCCTGGGGGCGCGCTCAGCACCACCGCGGGACCTGAGCGCTCCGGCAGCGCCCCGAGGGCTGTCCGTGGTCAAGGAGCGCTGCCGTGAGCGAGCCTCCTCCTCCCCGGGCCGTGCGAGGACGCTGCCCAGCGGGACGCCCCGAGGGTCCCGGGGGTCGCTCCTGCCTGGCTTGTTGCAGGCCCCTGGGTGAGCAGCGGTGCTGGGCCAGCTGGGCCTGCCTGCTGGGACACTGGGGCTCAGTCCAGTCTGGGGGGGGACAAGGGGAGGATGAGGAGGGGCTGAGGATGGCAGAAGGGCTCCCGCAGCAAAGCAGGCCCTCAGGGGACAGGATGGGGCCGCCCGCCTCCCCCTCGTGCGGGGCTGTGCCCTGCCATCCCCCCGGCTCAGCGGGGCTCCAGGCTCCAGCTCTCACCCGCCGCTTCCCCTCTGTGCTGCCAGGTTCTCCCCGGCCCCAGTCTGATGCCCGTCCCGCCGTGCAATGAGTCTATGAGCCCCCTCCGGATCAGCGTGGGCGGCCTGCCTGTCCTCGCGTCCATGACCAAGGGCGCCGACCCCCGGTTCCGACCGCGCTGGAAGGCCATCGTGCTGTCGTCAGCCTGCGTGGGCTTCGTGCTGCTGCTCTTCTGCTTGCACCGGCCCTCCCCGGCGCGGCCCGTCACGCCCAATGCTCACAACTGGCAGCTCCGGCTGCGGGCAGAGGACCGCTACAACGACACCTACCCGCTGTCCCCCCCCCAGAGGAACCCCGAGGGCGTGCGCTACCGCATCGGGGTCATTGCGGACCTGGACACTCAGTCCCGGGGCTCTGAGGAGCACACCTGGTTCAGTTACCTGAAGAAGGGCTACCTGGTGCTGTCGGCCAGCGGGGACAGCGTGACGGTGGAATGGGACAAAGAGGAGAGCGTGCTGCGGTCCCACCTGGCCGAGAAGGGCAGGGGCATGGAGCTCTCGGAGCTCGTCGTCTTCAACGGGAAGCTGTACTCCGTGGATGACCGGACGGGGGTGGTCTACCAGATCGAGGGCAGCAAGGTGGTGCCCTGGGTGATCCTCTCGGATGGGGACGGCACCGTGGGGAAAGGTGAGCCTCCGGGGCTGCCCCGCTCGCTCCGCCTGCTGCTGCAGGCACGGAGCGGTGAAACCCTCGTCCCTTGTCACCTCTTTGTCACCTCGCGAGCCTGGCCAGGCTGGGGGGGGGCTGCATGCAGCGCTGAGCTGTCCCTTGTGGCACCGTGGGGAGCGGGGACGTGGGGTGGCCTAACAGCCGCGTGCTGGCCGGGCCCCGGCCGGGCTCGTGCCGCTCTCTCTGCTGCAGGCTTCAAGGCGGAGTGGCTGGCGGTGAAGGACGAGCACCTGTACGTGGGGGGCCTGGGCAAGGAGTGGACCACGACCACGGGCGAGGTGGTCAACGAGAACCCCGAGTGGGTGAAGGTCATCGGCTACAAGGGCGACGTGGGCCACGAGAGCTGGGTGGCAAACTACAACGCGCTGAGGGCTGCGGCTGGGATCCGACCCCCAGGTACTGAGCCGGGCTCCCTCCCGTCACCGCGCGCCCCTCGCCCTGCTTGGGGCCGGGGTGAGATGTAAAGGGGGCTGGGGAAGCCGGGGCTTGCCCTGCCCAGTGCTCTCCCCTCTGTCCATGCTGGGAGCAGCTCGGGTGGCTCGGCTGGTGCCGGGGCAGTGGGAGGGGGGCAGCGCCCGGCAGGAGGAAGCGGCAACGTTCACAGCTTTGGTCTGCGTGGGGCTGTCCTGTCCTCCCCGTGGGGCTGTCCTGTCCTCCCCATGGCCGTGTCTCTTTGAGTGGGGCTGGGTCCTGCCCCCGCAGGCGGGTGTCTGCAGCCTGGCAGGGTGCTGCTGCCCCGTGCCACGCGTCCCCACTCCCCGCTGTAGGTTACCTGATCCACGAGTCGGCCTCCTGGAGCGACACGCTGCAGCGCTGGTTCTTCCTGCCGCGCCGCGCCAGCCACGAGCGCTACAACGAGAAGGCAGACGAGCGGCGAGGCACCAACCTGCTGCTCAGCTCCAGCCAGGACTTCGGGGACATCACGGTGGGGCGGGTGGGTGAGGTGGTCCCCACCCACGGCTTCTCCTCCTTCAAGTTCATCCCAGACACGGACGACCAGATCATCGTGGCGCTGAAGTCGGAGGAGGACAACGGCAAGATCGCCAGCTACATCATGGCCTTCACGCTGGACGGACGCTTCCTCCTGCCGGAGACCAGGATTGGGAGCGTGAAATACGAGGGCATTGAGTTTATTTAACAGACTTCGCACTGGACCGGGGGGGCGGGGAGGACGGGGGCTGCGGGGCAGGCCCTGCGCTCGGTGAGGCGCACGCTCCGAGGGACGCCGCGCTCGCAGCTCTGTGGTTGGTGTCGGCGTCCCACCTAAAGCGTTGGCTTTGCTGCAGCGCGCGTGGGGCGAGCGTTTCGGCAGTGGCACCTGGTGGCAAAGGGCTGCCACCACAGGGTGCTGCGGCCTGCCACCCGCCCAGGCTCAGGGAAGTTTCCCCGCGCTGCAGCCGTCGCTGCCCGGCACCTCCGCGGGCCGCTGGCGCTGGTGGCAGCCGCGCGCTGGGTTCCAGCTGAGGACGGAGCCCCCGCTCGCCTGCCCTGTGCCAGCCTGTGCCCCGGGAGGGCACCGTCCCCGCACCCCTGCAGCCCTGTGCCTGGGCTGGTGCTGCCCTCTGCTCCCTGGTGCCATCGGGAGCCTCCCTGGCCTTGGGCAGCGCCTTCCCCAAACTGCCTGGGGACGGGGCCTGACCTGGGCACAAGGGCCCCTCAGTGCCAGCAGCGTGTCGGGGGGGGGGAGCCCCTGATCTGCCTCCCCAGCACCTGGCTGGGAGCACACGGGAGGTGTGGGGACAGATGTCCCCGTGTCCCCCACCACTGTGAGGGGAGGAGCGTGCTTGAGGGGGACATTGGCCAGATCTGTCCCCAGGTTAGGACACGACCCGGGGGACATGGCCACAGCAGGGTGCCAGCCAGGGCAGGGGAGGGCAGGGTGGGCTGGCCGAGCTGGTAGCTGCAGGGGATTTCGTCAGGCTGTTTTTCACCCAGTTAGCTGGTTTTACTTCCCTTTTCACATAAACCATGTGGCAATGGGTAACGGTTTGCCTGGGCCTGTGCTTTCTGGGGAAAGTTTCGTGCGGTAGGGCTGTGGGGAAGCCCCCGGCTCACCACATCGCATTGCTCCACGGCTGGGCTCGGAGGAGCAGGCAGGGGCCTTGCAGCCAGACCCCTCCCTGAGGCCGTGCCTTCCTGACTGCCACAGGAGCTTGGAGCAGGGCTGTGAGGGGACAAATGCTCCAGTGCCAGCCTGGCTACTGTCCCCAGGCCTTGCTGTGCCCAGCTCCCATCTCCGTGGGCCCCAGGAATGGTGCAGCCTCTCCCCTCGTTTAGGCAGAGGGCCACAGGCAGGCGCGGGCCCCTGGCTGTGCGTGGAGCCCCGTTCCCCACGCATCCTTCCCTCCTGCACCCGCTGTGCTGGGAGAGGCGCAGGAGGAGCGAGGCCAGGGCAGGAACGGGGGCCAGGAGCGCGCAGCTTTGGCACAGCAGCGCTTTTGGCACAGGGGGAGCCTGTGCCAGCTCCTTCCCCCCCGGCAGGTTCGGGGTGGTTCTGTTAGTGCATCCCCCTAACACACGGTACGGGCACGTGCTCCGTGTGTGTGCCGCTGGATGCACACATGGGGCTGGCTGTGGCAGTCCAGGCAGGTCCCTTGGCCTCGTCCCCCCCGTGCCACCCCCAGCTGCCGCAGCCGCAGGGACCGGCAGTGCCTGGGGAGCAGGGGGGCCGTTCCCAGGGCGGTTTCGCTGCGCTCGGGTGGGAGGACCCACGGCAAGGCGCACAGGGAGGGGCCGGGGGCCTCCGGAGAGCTCAGCGAGGCTGGCCCTTTCCCATCCCCCTGCTCTGCCCCTGTTTACAGTGTCCAGCATCTCTGGAGAGCTGCGTAAGAACCACGTTAACAGCTGGACATGTGTTTCCATTTAGCCCAAACAACAATGACTCACGGCGGGGCGCTGGGCCGTGAGCAGACGCGCTTGTCTGGGGGCACCAACCTGCTCCCAGCGCGTGGGGCTGGCCCCGTCCCTGCCCGTGCCAGCTGCCTGCCGTGACCGCTCTGCCCTCACCTGTGCCCGGCTCAGCTCAGCCCCTCGGCCTGGCCCAGGGCCCTGCAGCACCCGTTGTGGCCCTGGAGCTGTCCCTGCATGTCCCCCCTTGCCCCACAGGCAGTGGGGATTCGCAGCACCGCATCCCTTCCTGCCCCAGCCTGGCCCTTATCGCCGAGAGCTGGCAGGACCCCACCTCGCCCCTCCTCGGGCTGCTGGACCCCAGGGGCTGGGGGGCTGCCGGGGCCGTACAGCACAGACAGGGCCAGGCTGTAGGGTCCCTGCACCCCCCCGGCCCTGTGGAGCTCTCAGAGCCAGGCCCCTGCTGCCACAGCCTCTGCCAGCCCAGCGCCCTGCGGCAAGGCTGGGGCCCTGGAGCCCCACCGCCAGGTTTCATCCCAACATCCCAGCAGCAGGAGCACAGTTCACCTCCCACAGGTTCCCTGCCAGCTCCAGCAGGGCTTGGGCTGGGTTTGGCTGCCCACATTTCTGCTGTTTCTTCTCATCCTAAAGGACAGGAGGCTCTGACACCTTTGGACGCGGGCAGTCGTAGTGGCCCAGCTCTGCGGCGAGAGGCTGCCTCAGGAGCAGGTTGTGTGGCCGCGGTGCCGGCCGTCCCCGCCAGCGTGTGCCTGCGGTGCCCGGCCAGAAGCTGCACGACCCTGCCCGGGGGCAGAGCTGGGCTCCCCGCTCGCACCGCTGGGCGCTGCAGGACGGGTGCGGGGAGACCGGCAGCACCCCAGCACCTCCGGCAGCCAGGGCAGGGACAAGGTGTGGGGACTTTTGGGGACGTGCTCCAGGCCAGAGGGCTGCGGGCCACGGGGGAGATGCCGGAGGGCTGCCGGCACGTCGGAGGGGTGCAGGACGTGATGGTCATGGACCAGGTGATGGTCATGGCCCAGCCGTGCCCCCCAGGGGGAGGCGGTGGGAGCAGAAGGAGGGGAGCAGGCGAGGGGGGCGAGATGAGCCGGAGGAGGCGGCAGGGGAGGAAATGCTTGGGCGCAGACATAATCACAGCCCTCGCCTGC
>NW_023309811.1:0-11763 GCF_011077185.1 Oxyura jamaicensis
GAGGTTTGCATTGGCCCACTTCTCAAGACTGAGCAGCTCCCCCTGAAGGGCATCCCTTCCCTCCAGCGTGTCGACTGTGCCACACAGCTTAGAGTCATCAGCAAACGTGCTGAGAGTGCACTCAATCTACCGTCCACGTCACTGACAAATATATTAAATAACACCGGCCCCCATAAATACTCCTGAGGGACACGACTCATTACTGATCTCCACTTGGGCATGAAGTGTGGGTTTGAGTCTTTATAACCTCATCTCCCCACAGGATTTTCTACTGTTTTTGCTTAAGTACTTCAGTAGCAATTGGAATGTATGTGCTGGGCTGGCCCCACAGCAGTGCCCAGAGAAGGCTGCTGCAGGGCTCTGGGCACGGCCACCACAGCCCCAGCCCTTAGGAGGGCACATCAGCTCCTGGGGGCACAGAGGGCTCAGCCCCACAGATGGGACATCTGAGGCACAAGCCAGCCCCTGGGAGGCCTGCAGCCCCTCTGTGCCATCCCTGGGGGTCTTCAGGCAGCTCCTCCTGCTCCAGGGCCAGAGCAGCCGGGCCCGAGCTGCTTCAGACAGAAAGGGTTTGCTGGTCCATATGGACTTCCTTTCTCAGCTGAGATCGGGTCTCAAAGAGGCTGTAGCTTCATTCAGTTTGCTTAAATATGCGGAGAGTCTGGGGATAGCTTCTGCTGAGAGGCAAAACCCCGCTCTCAACAGAAGGGATGAGGAGCGAAATGTGAGATGTGTTCAACCGATTCGTGTCAATGTGGAGCAATGCTAGGGCCACATGATAAAATGTGACTTTCTGTCTTATACATCCTCGTGTAACCAGGAGGCTAAGAAAATAGGGATGGTTACTGTATGTATGTAGTTCTTGTGTTTGGTGATTGTGATAAATGATTGAGTCTCAAATAGAATTCCAATTAAAGTTAGCAATTTATTAGAGGAATAAAGGCAAGCAAACAGCGCTGTGTGTGCCGGTACTCTCTGCTTTCACCAAAATGCACACCCCACAGTTCCCATTTTGGGCTTATATCCCCTCTACTAATGCATATTCATTGGTGGGCGTGTCCTCCTTCAAGCATGCCTTCTTCTTCTGGAATCTTCTCCTCGAACCTTCTTGACCCCGCCCCCCCCCCCTCCCCCCAGTCTTTTGCCTAGCAACAACACTGCTCCAGGCTGTTCCTGTCAGGTGACTATTGCAGAACACAAGGACTATATACATACATTAACCACCAAATGCAAAAACCATATACATACATTGATCACCAAACACAATAACTATATACAAGCATTAACCATCTCCATTTCTCCAATCTTGTGGTTATACAAGGATATATAGGATAAGACAGTCACATTCTATCACGTGGCCCTAGCATTGCTCTACATTGACACAAATCAGATGAACATACCTCACATTCCCCATTTCCTTTTTTGTGGTATTGATTCGTGTTCTCCTTTCCAATTGAGTCAGTATTTGCCAAATTGGTTCCAATTTTGTATCTTCTTTTGTTTTTAGTATCATTAAGGAATGGGTTTTCCCTTCCCCTGGTTCTGGGTCAACAGATACCCAGATATTTGCATTCCTTGTATAACAGAGTGTATCAGTCTGGTAAAACAGGGTATTAAACATGGAATTATTAACAATCCTCCACATATTCCCAATACAACTATCCCGATACTAGTGAGCCAACCACTACCCATAAAGTTCCCCCATACTTCTCTTAAATTAATTTCATTCCAAGTGTGAACTGGGACATGTGCAATTTTCTTCATTTCTTTTACAAGTTCATTCACAGCTTTTACTTCAACATCTATCTCTAAACAGCAATTGCTAAGGTTAATTTTTCCGCAGACTCCTCCTTCCTGTGCTAGTAAATAATCCAAAGCTAAATGATTTTGATACAAAGCAGTTCTCATTTTTTTGCAATTAACCCAAGTGCATCTCTGGTTTTATTTACAACTATTTCTACTACAGCTTGTAACCTAATTATTCTATTTAGCATGTATATTGGGGTTCTATAGCCCCAGGATCCATCTTCTGCCCATGTAGCTGGATCATAATAGGGTATGATTCTCTCAGGAGGCCATTCGTTATCTTTCCAATTCCCAATTTGTAGGTTTCATTTATGGCGCCTTTCTCTGATCTCATCAGCTTCGGTATACACTGGGATTCCTAATTGCTCTCCCCGATTTATGGGTAACAGGAAAAAACTGGGTCGTATAGTTCCTAATACACAGGATCCTGTCCAATTTTCTGGCAAATATGCATAAGCTAGTTTGCCACAAATCCAATAATATCCCTCAGGAGTTGGCCAGCCATTTGGTATGTTTGTTCCATTAGTCCAATTTCTAAATTGATTATTTATTTCCAATGGGCTTCCCCACTTATCCCAGCTATTTTGAGTTTCATTCCAGAGGTAACCTCCTTCACACTCCAGGTTACCTACTGGTCTTCCTTCGCTTTTTAGATTTTGCCAACAACTCCTTCCAATTGTACAAATAGTGGGAGCACCCACTGTTGTTTCCTATTACCCTTTCCCATTGCTTTCCACACTTGGGGATCGCTTATGTTGCTCTCCATAGCTTCCCATGGCCATCGTTCACCTTGATTTGTTCCACCACAAACATAGCAATTAGTTATGTTCAATGATTTAGCAATATTTTCAGCCAGATTTACAAATAGGTTTTTAGCAACTGTGGGGATTTCATATGTTATTCCTGTTTCCATTTTGTCATAGAATGAATTGAATAACAGCTTATGTTGCACTATCTCTCTTGCCCTTTCCTTTATTTTAATTTTGATAATTACACCCGGGTCTTGTCCCTTTCCGTATATTTTAAGTCCCATCTTTGCACCCAATTTCCAGCTTTCTAAATTATAAAGGGTTATATTTACAGGGTTACAAGTTTGGTCTGTACAACTGGGGAAGCTTTTCCATTTTCAATCTTGGCTTCTAATCCTATTCCTGGACATTGCTGAGGCCATCCCCAACTGGGATCCGAGCTCCAACAAGCACAACCCCAATCTGAGGACCCACAGCAATGATAAGACCTGTCCCATGGATCATCTCTTACCCGATCAGTGTAACACATAGAAGCCACTTTCCCCCCCTTTCTAGGACAAATGTACTTGGGCTGGTTACTATAGTATCTCCTCCAACTCAAGCTTCCACAATTAGTATATGGATTGTCATCTATGGTATCATAGGCATCAAAGGCTATCGACACCGAGGTATTCAAAGTGGTTACAACTTCACTAATTCCAATTAGTTTGCTTCCTTTCGAATCTATCTTCATTTCTACCCATTATTGATAAGGGAGTTATTTTGGATCATAGCATACAGTCCTGTCACCTTCTCTGCACAGAGCATATTGTATTAGGTTAAAAATGCAACTTCCTATTTTTTGCCCTTTACATTTGTAGATTGTATGATACACCAATGTTTGGGAGCTCCACCATCCTTTTCTAGTAGTTGTTACACATTGACTGCAGTTGTTTGTCGTAGCTTGGGCCAAGAAACTGACCCCAAATAGGACTAGAAGAGGTCCGGTAAGGGTCATGGTGATCGGCAGTCACAGCCCAAAGGGGTTGCAGCCCTTGGCAGACTTTTCTGGCTGCAGCACCGGTTCCCTATCCGGCCTTGCCCTCTTCCCTAAGGGTGTGCTTTCAGAATTAGCTCCTTTTGTAATTTACAGTCTGTGTCCAAAAACTCTATCTGTACTGTGGATAACACTTAACTGATCCCTGTTATTTACAAATCCCCTCCCTTAATAAATATCCATTTAGGAGTTTCCCCGTTTTCCAATTTTACAGGAGTAATTACAATAAAATTCCCACAGCAACTTAGCTTATATTCTGTGACGAAAGTTCTTTCAAGTCCATCTGATGGTTAGTTTAGTTTCTCCTGGTTCAGATGTTACTTTCCACTCTCTCACTGGACCTTTCACTCGTGACACATGCATCCATCCTTTTTCCGCAGTTCTTACAGCTGTTTCTGTGGTTAATAAAACAAGAAAGGGCCCTTCCCAGAGGGGAGATAGATTTTCTTCTTTCCATGTTTTTATTAGAACCCTATCTCCTGGTTTCAGCTGGTGAATTGTGAATCCTAAAGGTGGTGTTTGAGCCATCATCCCTATTTCTCTTAGTTCCTTTAATCTCTTACCAATGGTAATTATGTATTTTTGGATACTAGAATCCTCAACTACGTTGTTCCCAAGGGGCATATCCCTTGAAAATAAGGCATGCCATATACCATTTCATATGGTGATAATCCAGTCTCACATAGCACTCTACCAGCTACTGGGAGGAAAATTATTTTATCCTAACTAAACCAAGACAGCTTCTAAAACAAAGAAGGGAGAGTAGGGGTGTGAACCCTAGGAAAAGGTAGGTAAAGTATGCTATGTTCTTAAATTTTTTAAATCGATGGACGGAAGGTCCTTGCATCTGTCTGTGCAGGAGAAAAAGCAACAGACAGATCTAGGAGACAGATCTGGGAGCAACTCAGTTAGAGAAAGAGCACAAGTCATGGAAAAATAAATAAATAAATGAAAATAAAAAATTACAGCACCAATTACTGGGAAGGGCCCTACACTCTAATAACTTGGGGGCCGAGGTTGTGCTTGTCTTTTAACAGAAGCCGGCCCTAGATGGGTGTCAGCACCATGAGTCTGTCTGGCCGTCTCATCATCTGCCTTAACATGATCACAGCACCCTCCTCTGTGGTTTGGACTCCAGCTCAAACAAAAAACAACGTCTGGGAGTGTTCGGCTGGCATATGCAGGACCCACAGACAAGGACTCCAGGAGCTGGAGGGGCAGCCAGAGCCCCCCCGCCTGGGCAGCACTCAGTACCTGCCTCTCCCAGGGATGGGGTTACAAAGTTCGTTCAAGATAGAATTAGTATGCCTGGTAGTTTTTCTCTGTGTTTTAATTTGTGTTAATCGTGCTTTCTTAATTTGTGTTAATCGTGCTTTTTTATGTTAAAGAAGGGGGAGATGTGGGAGTGTGGCCATGGGGGTCGACAAGCCCCATGGCTGGTGATAACATCAGGAATGTCAAGAGTTTGGAGGAGGGAACAAAGAGGGGTGATTCAGGAAATGCCTTGCTGTTTTGGGTTGCTTGTTCTCCGGAAGGGTGGCAAAAATGTTATGAGAACACTCAATAGCTAGGTATGGGATAATCCAGTCCATTGATTCTGATCAGGGCACACACTTTACTTCTAAAATAATAAAATTATTATGTCAATCATTAGGCTTTCAGTGGGAATACCACACTCCGTGGCACACACAAAGCTCGGAGAAAGTAGAAAGAATGAATCAAACAATAAAACAACAATTGGCTAAGTTAGTGATCGAGACAAATGCCCTGGACGAAATGCTTACCATTGGCACTTTTAAACATTAGAACTAAATCACACACTGAGACTGGATTATCACCATGTGAAATGTTATATGGCATGCCTTATTCTCAAGGGATGCCCTTAGGGAACAATGGAGCTGAGGATCGTAGTATCCAGAAGTATATAATTACCATTGGTAGAAGATTAAAAGAGCTAAGAGAAACTGGGATGATGGCTCAGACACCACCTTTAGGATTTGCGATTCACTAGTTAAAACCAGGAGATAGGGTTCTAATAAAAACATGGAAAGAAGAAAGCTTATCTCCCCTCTGGGAAGGACCTTTTCTTGTTTTATTAAAAAGAAAATAGCCGATATTTATTAACTGTTTTCTATTAACAAGGAAACAGCTGTGAGAACTGCTGAAAAAGGATGGACACGTGTCGTGAGTAAAAGGTCCAGTGGAAGAGTAGAAAGTAACATCGGAACCCGGAGAAACTAAACTATCAGATGGACTTGAAGAAGCCTTCATCAGAGTATAAGCTAAGTAGCTGTGGGAAGTTTATTGTAATTACTCCTTTATTGTAATGACTCCAAATTTATTGTAATTATTCCTGTAAAATTAGTAAACAAAGAACCTCTTGAATAGATAACTATTAAGGGAAGAGATTTATCAGTAACAGGGATCAGTTAAGTGTTATCCCCTGAAGGTACCGAGAAGGTACATCTGCAGTGTACACCCCTTTAAGATTAGGGAAGAGGGCAAGACCGGATAGGGAACTGGTGCTGCAGCTGGGAAGGTCTGCCAAGGGCTGCAACCCCTTCGGGCTGTGACCGCCGAGCACTATGGCCCTTACCGGACCTCTCCTAGTCCTACTTGGGGTGAGTTTCTTGGCCCAAGCTACAGCCAACAACTGCAGTCAACTACTAGAAAAGGATGCTTGAGCTCCCAGACATTGGTGTATCAACACCTTGGTGATGAAAGGTTGTTATTTTTGTAACTGTGTTTTCCTTTCACTGTTTGCAATCTCTCCCTTCACCTTCATCTTCTTTCCTTCTTCTGGGCAAGGCAGAAAGAGGATTTGCAGAAGAAGAAACTGAGCTACCCTCTGGTTACACAGTGGCTTTGTCATCTACAAATTTTCAGACAGTTTAATCCATCTTTGCTTATTGCAGTTATCTTAAAATTTGTCCATTCACAAACACGCCTATTCAAGCACGTAGACCAGGCTAGCCAAAACCTCTGCCCCACTTCTGGGCAAAGAAAACCCTCAGCACCCAACCTGGCGACTGACCCCACTGCACTGGCACAACCCTCTGCCCCGTAGCTGCAGCCTTCAGCTGCAAGCTCGGGTTCGTGCCAGGTTTGCTGTGCGGGCCAGGAAGGCTGCCACGGCCACGCTCCACAGGAGAGGCCAGACGTGGAGCAAAGCACCTCAGGGGCTGGGTACCTTCATACCTGGAACTTAAACCCTGACATACAGGCGAGGGAAATGTTTTCTTCAAAAAGCAAAAAAACAAGCAAACAACATCTGCCTTCCACAGGCCGCACCGTGGGATATGGTGGTGCTCTGCGGGTTCAAGAAGGAAGTGAAGGACATCAAGTAACAGGTTGCATGAGAAGGTACCGAGAATGAGACAGGTCTTAGAAACAAACAAACAAAACAACTTGCAAAAACCATGGCAACATTGTTCTGTGAGCACTGTGGCATCGCAGGTCACCCAGAACAGGTAGGTCAGCGTGCCCTCCCCGGAGAACAACCCACAGCAGAGCAGGCTGACCAAACTGATTTCCTTCTGACGTGTAACATTTGATTTGCCAGGGTCATGTAAAAGTCATGTAATTTCTCCTCCACTCAGGCAAATACGTTTAAAGATGCTTTTGTGATCTCCAAATCAACCTCATGGTCTCTTGCTCTACTCTTAACCACCAACAGGGAGATACCAGGAGGATGAAATCGCTACCTGCATTGCAAACTAACAACCCATTTCATGTACACATTTTATTTATTCCCTCTCCAGCTGACTAGAATGTGAAGACTGAAGTCATTTTGATCTAAAATGTCCAGACAGTAAATGTGAAGATAATTGCTTTGAAATTGTTTCTCAGAAGGAAAAAAGTCAATTATGATCTTGCCTGTGCATAATATACACAATGTTTCTGCCCTTTTGAAGATGCACTGAGTCATATTTTCTACAAAGTTGTCTTAGTTGTCTTTCCTTTCTGGTAACGACACCAGCAACTACATAGAATTCTCTTACATTGATTAGAGTATGATTTTTTGTTCAGAGTATTGCTGGTATTTTGTTAACAGCTTCTCAGAAGCATACTCATTTATTATTTTGGAAAATTCATGAAATCTCATGCAAAGCCTACTCCAAAATCAGTACATCCAATTAATTTCTATCCAGATGGCAAGAGCCAACTTTTGCCTCTTTTGTTGAAAGTCAAGGTTTTCAGCACTTGACGAGTTCTATTTGCAGACCCCAAATGTCTAGTCTCCAAATTCTAGAAATCCCATTTAGTTTTTCTGTCTGTGTTTTTAATGCTTTATATAAAAAGATGGTCCACAGGGTAACTAAATATTGCATTGTAGAGACACTGTATGTGCGAGCTGACTCCTGACTGCATCAGGCCTGATCAAGTTTAGTCTGTCCATTGGTGAGAGCGAATAAATGGATAAACTCGTTGCAGTCCTGGTTAACGGAGATCCCTGAATAGTTCTGCACCTATTCCTTGAGCATTTCTTCCTAGCATTGCTCCCAACAGAGCTGATAGATTTATTTGCATTGGTAAAATAAAGGCAGGAAAACTAGCACCAGCCTAAAAGCAGAGCGGCTAGGGGACTGGAAATTGCGCTAGCCCTCTGGTGTCTGCCTTCTGTTATCTTCTCCTTCAGGGATCTTTAAGGAGCCTGGATGCATTGGTCTCTCTGGCAGGTCTCAGGAGTCCTAGACAAATGGAATTCTGTGGCCATCACATCTTTAATTGTCATGCTTTCATTGTGGAAAGCTCCTCCAGAAAGAAAGAGTCTTGTTTTTATAGCTATTTAGCAACTACAGACATTGTTCCTAATCTTCTTTATTCTAAGGGAAAAAAAAATCACCAACAGAGTAGCATACCCTATACATACACATCAATGGGACCTAAGACAGCTTTATAGAGCCTTGTGCCATCTCCTTAGATTTGTGGTGGGATGAACTCTAGGAAATGGCATTCAGGTGGTGAAGAAGAGTTTCTGGAAAAACATGTTTCTGACATATGTCAAGCTGAAGCTGAGTCCACGCAAGATGAGTTTCTGGAAGAAGGTGAAAATGTTCTTCAAGAACAGACAAATAGCAATGGAAGAGCATTTTCTGGGATAGACAGTGAGAGAAGTGGGGGAGGTGTTGATCTGACTGAACCTGATGCTGAAAAGGAGAGCGCCAAGCTTCCTGGACATTCAGCACTAAGATGGGAACCTCTAAATTCTGAAGAGCAAACTTGAAATGCTAAGTGAAAAGTCCAACAGGTCATTTAGCACCTTCTTCTCGCTGAGGAGGATTAGCTTTAGCCTTCGGTTTCACTCTATTTTTTCTGTTACAGCTCTCAAAAATCATCACCTGGTTTATTCCGTGGTAGGGATGCGCAAAAAGGCATGTGTGTTCCACACCCCTACCCTCCAGAAACTCCCCCCCTTTGTTGTGCACTTCTAAACACCCCCCTGTTTTGCAGCCCTACCCCCAGAAACAGCCCCCTCTCCCCCACGTTGCGCACCCGTAACCCCAGAAACATCCCCCCCCCCCCCCCCCCCCAACAAAAACAGTGGTCAAATAAATTATGTTTTTCTATTAGTTCCATTGTCCTAACAGTTCGGACACTTCTGGATGGCATAGACAACAGAGGGGAGAATGTGGTAATCGGAACCACCAACAGACTAGGTTCTATAGATCCTGCTTTACAGAGACCAGGACACTTTGACAGAGAGTTCCTCTTCAACTTGCCAAATAAAGAGGTGAGAACTTCAATTCAACGTTCATGCTAATGTGGCAAAGTCCAACTTTATAGAAAAAACAAATCTCCAAGATGAACAAAAGAGTGCTATGTGGAGACACTGTTTTGTACCGTGGAGGGCAAATCTGGTACTGAATACGAATGCTCAAGATGATACCACCAAGTAGTTAGTTCTATAATCAATTCTTTGATTCCCAAAGTTGTTCCCGTTTGCTTAATTCTTTAATCCATGTAGGCGCTTTCATCTTGCCATTGTGTTTTTGGTCTTAGTACTTCCTTTATGAGTGGATAGGGGACGTATTTGCATGTGCTTGTTCCCCGGATCAGCGGTAGTAGTTTGAGTCATAATTTATTCCGTGCTGATGTTGCTCCTCTAATTATGCAAGCCAAGGCCACGTGTTTCTGGAGGTGCTGTTTTTTTGATTCTAAAGTTTGTTTTTTCAAACGGTACCTAACTGCAAAGCAGCAATCACTGACGTTCTTTTATTGTAGGAGGCACTTTCCAGTAATGAGCAGCATAAATGTGCAGTTCAAAAGCTACACTTCAAGATGGGTGGATCCAAAGTAACATGTGGAATAGGAGACTTATGCCGTAGTGTTGCAGTGTAAGATGTGTTTCCTAACCAGAATTGGCAACATGACTATTTTTTCTCCCCTGTTACCCTTTTCGCTAGTGCTTTTTGTTTGATTGTGTTTTTTTTTTGTTTGTTTGTTTTGTCTTAGTTTCTAATTTTTATGGGGCAGTGACTTTAGGTGGAAAGAAGGGAGAAGCCAAGTATTTTTCAGTGAAGACGAGAACAATTGTCTCTGTATTTGTCAAAAGAGATGGTTTTGCAGGTGCAGGGTACTTCATTGAGACTGTATTCTAGATGAAGAGGAAACTGACTGAAGAAATGGGTGTCATTTCAGATTCTTGGACACTTCAGATGACTCCTACTGGACATTCTCAGGTAGACCAGCAACAGGTGAGTGTTGAGAACACTGTGGAAGTTTCTACAGAGCCAGACATTGGAGTTATTGTGGATCACCCTGAGCTCAAAGTCTATCTAATTTCAACTTTTTTTTTTTTTTTTTAAATATTCAGATAGGAGCTCTTGTGACCAGGCCAATTGCAAATGAAGTCAGTTGTTAACCAATGCCAACGAAAACAATGACGTGGAAGGACATAGAGATTGTGAAGTACTGAACCTAGAATGCAGTGTGACTGTTTAGTGTCCACACCTGGTGTAGATTTCTGTAGGCTACCGTTTGCTTTTGGTCAGCTGTAGTTTAGGAGACAGATGCTTTGCCTAATGTTGAAAGTAAAAGGCCTTGTTGAATTTTCAAATAGCGCACTGACGACCTGCTAGTACTATTGGTTATGAATGTTGTTTTAACAATTGGTATGATGGGTTTGAGGGCTTTTATTTGGGGCTTTTTTTAATTTATTTTTTTGCACGCTTTGATGTATTAGGAACAGGAAAAGGATCTTTATTTCTTGCAGTGATGATTTTAAACCTGAAGTTAGCAGGTTGACATAAAGTAGCTAGCCACGGTTAAGCGACTACGGAAATTGCTTCAAAATGCAGTATTAGAATTTCCCATGCATGCTATTGCAGTGTAATAAGGGTTTGCCAATCGCCCACGGGAGGGACGTGGTTATCCTAGGCTCCAGCAGGGGAAATGGGTAAGAGTGGCCCTAGGTACGTGAGGAAAAATGTTCCTTTGCATGAGTTGGAGAGGGCAGAAGTAAGGACCATGTTGCGGGGAGAGCAGAATGAGGGAAATTAGCAATTAGAATGAGGAAATGAGAACTGGGGAAAATTGCTAGGAGTCGTGGAGGTTGGCCCAAAGCAGATAAGGGCTGCTGTGTGTGTGCTGCATGAATCCTGAGTGGGGGGAATATGAGCAGCTAAGAATCCCCTTTGGTAAAGGGGCTTGTCACCACTACTTTAGTCACATCCTTAAGCTGTGACCTCATTTGTAGAGGCGCTACTAACTTTTTAAAGCTGTCTTCCTAAGGAAGCAGATAGCAGGTTTCTCTGTTGTTCATGTCTGCCCGTATATCCGGGAAAGCCGTAGAGGTTTTTCAGAGAGTCAGCCAGGTAAACGTGAAGAAGTTGTTGGCTTGTTGTTGTTGTTTGCTCCTCTGGCCTAGAACTTGATGAAGAGATGATCAGTGTGCAGCCATCCATATGGCAGCAGTTAGGTACAGTTCCACATGGCACCTCGACCTTTCTCAGATCTTCCTTTTCTGTTTCCTGCAGCTGAAAGCGCTCTGGGTGTGTTTTGTGTGTTTGATCTGCATGTTGTATAGACTGAAGTTGCGGGCAATCCTCAAGTTTTGTGCTAGGTGGTCTGAGGGAGGCAGAAGCAGACTTTGATGCTAAGGTGCTAAGCAGCAGTGTGTCCAGGGGGCAGTAGTATTTCCATTTGGCATGGCTGCTCTCTAAAGCTACA